>NW_009259028.1:632753-648006 GCF_000687185.1 Egretta garzetta | reverse complement strand
CGGTTTAAAACCAGGTGCTGTGGTCGTAGCTGCCGGGCTGGCGTTACCGGGAGCGGGGGGCTCTGCTCGGTGGGCGCGCGTCCGTTTCCCCGCGCCGTTGCTGTGGAAAACGCTGCTCCCCGCTGCAGAGCCGCACCTCGAGTGAGGCCGGCATCCACCGGGGACCGAAGGTCAGGGGAGGCGCGCCTCGGCCCTCCTTCGCTCTCCGTTGCCCTTACGGAGATGAACGTTTTCCTTGTCTGAAGAAACATGCAAACTTCCATAGACCAAGTGAGTAAATACAAAAGCTTTCACGCAGCTCTATGGATCCTCTTGGCTTCGCTTGCGTCCCCATGGAGGTAAAGGCCCTCCCTGGTGCAGGTGAATAGGCTTGGCCCTGGAACACAGCAGGTGCTGGTAGGTGCTTAATTTGGAGCTTGGCGGGTGTTACAAGGGGCTGGGGTGACAAAGGACATGCTCCCGGCCCTTCCTCTGCCACATAACACTTGTGAACCAACACAACATCTCCTGTAAAAAGTAATTCACGGTGGGATGAAGGTGGCTGGCTAAAGTCAGGCGTAGGAAGGTGTCTCTGTGAAAAATGTACCACCTCGGCTAAACCATAGGGAGAGATCTTACTTCTGGTCAAGAAGAGGCCGTGCTTTGGCCATACGCTCTTTTGCTGGACCCGTGACAAAGAAAGGTGAGGCACAACATCGCAACTTTCAACTTCTTTACTCGTCATCTCTGCTAAACAAGCATGTTAGCCCCTCTGCTGTTGCCATTAATCTTAGGTCACGGTACAATTCCTTACAGCAAAATCCTTAGTCTTATCACACTGATGCGAGGGACCACTCAAGAGTTTACCTTTTAACCAGTTAAAAATCAGACTAAGATTCCTCTTTAGAAAGCATACATTAATACTCAGATTAGATCAGCTCCTAAGGGTGTATTATCATCCTCTATCTTTACTCGATTTCTTCACTTTGCCCCGGTGATGTGCTTTGGTAGGCCCAAGCACAGTTTTCTCATCCTGATAATAAAAATGAGGGAGAAGCCAACAGGTAAACAGGCATTTAAAAAAAAAAAAAAAGAGCTTAAACCATGCTTGCTTGCATGATGTGGAGCAAGTATTTGAACCTGTATCCTAGATCACCGTGTATTTACCAAGCTACTGAATATTCGAGTGTCCTGTGGGATCTGTTCCACATTTTATAAATCAATGTTTATTGGACCAGAAGGGGAGAGAGAAAAAACTTCACTCTCTTCCTGTAAAGGGCATTCGTATGCATTCTTCAGTTTCATTTGTCAAAGCCGCTACAATAGCCAGAATTTTGGAAAATATGTAAAGAAAGTTTGTATATCTATAAAAGGAAATGAAAATATGTAGCCTGATGTTTACACCGGCACCAAAATGAAAGACCAGATAAAGGTGGGAATAAAGCTTTCTTCAACTTAAAAATAAAAATGTTCAAATGTTCCACTTCCAGTAAGAAAATTATTATTGTGTTTACTTTTTTTTTTTCTTATCCCCCCCCTCAGTTGCTGGTGGTACAATTGATTCCACTGAAGCAGTAAGAAATCATGTCACTGACTTCAATATGAGCATGACCTGTCCTTCTCTTCGTACACTTGTTGATTCTGGAGGCGTTAAACCTTCCAAAGATCACTGATCCTCCAGGTCAAGTAAAATCGTAAGCTGTTTCCCAGCTAATTTGGGCTAGGTCTTCCTCACTGGTCCTGAATAGGAACAAAATGTTCAGCTTTGTAGCTATGAAACATGAATAATCATTCCACAGCTGTCTGCAAGCATGCGATTCCCACAGCCAGAGCTAGAATAATATGTGGGAAATGGGCTGTCAGAAATGCTGTTTGGGGAACACACCTAATTTCTTTATACAGAAGGATGTTTTTCCCTGGTCAACTACATGTAATGCCTGCCATGACTGAATTTTAAAGGGACAAGGGTACAAACATATCAGACTTTCTCTCTGACCAGTTCATGGCTCTCAGTCAGCAAAGGAAAGAAAACATCCACACGACAAGAATAATCATCCTGCTCCCTAGATGCTGGCAGCAGCCTAAGCGTGACGGATGCACTTGACCCCTTAACCAAACTAGGGGTGCAGGCTCCAAAGGAGGTAAAGGCCTGAGCTGTAACCAGGCCAAGAACTCCTCTAGCTTCAATCTGTTCTCTGAAAGTGCACAAAGGAGCAGAGTGACACAGTGAGCATCGAGGCATATGAGCTTGGAACACTGATCATGCAATGAACACATGAATAGCGGGTGGCTTTTCCAAGACTCATTTATCAAGGAACAAAATTAGTTGTGGGTACAAGGAGTTTCGTGCCTACCTTTCTCACTGCATCTAATTTGCCTACAAGGCAACCACTTTATTCTATAAATATGACAGCCTAGGTGAGCCTGCTTTCGGCCTCCCTACTAGGCAGCATGGCTGCATGGCGGCGATCTCCCCTTGAGCTGGGATGCCTCTCGAGGTTGCCACTCGAGGCAGAGACACCTTTTACCAATGGCAGATCTTTGGTAAGTGACTGATAGCATGCTGAATTAATATTAATGAAACATGACTAATCCACATAGCTACTCAATTATTATACATTTTGAATAGATAATTCCATTAGACTTAAACCGTTGTCCAAGTCTGAGACTAAGATTGGACCTTAGAATCATAGAATCATAGAATCACTTTGGTTGGAAAAGACCTTTAAGATCATCGAGTCCAACCTTTAACCTAACCCTGCCACCCGACCACTAAACAATGTCCCTTAGCACCTCATCTATCCTTCTTTTAAATACCTCCAGGGATGAGGACTCTACCACCTCCCTGGGCAGCCCATTCCAGAGCCTGACAACCCTTTCAGTGAAGAAGTTTTTCCTAATATCTAACCTAAACCTGCCCTGGCGCAGCTTCAAACCATTCCCCCTCGTCCTATCATCTGTTACCAGGGAGAAGAGGCCGACCCCCTCCTCACTACAGCCTCCTTTCAGGTAGCTGTAGAGGGCGATCAGGTCTCCCCTCAGCACCTTGCTGCACCTAGGCTCCATAAAAACTAGTTTAGAAAGCAAGAGGGTCCAGCTGAACCTCGTGACTCAACAGGAGGGTATTCCTTACCCTTTGCATCTCCAGTCTGCATGTGAATTGTTCTAACTCGATTCTAACTCAATTTTCCTTTGTATGCTTCTTCCATGCAGCAATTAGTAAAGGTGAACCTTGCCATCAAACTTACTGAACCTTGGCAAACCCCTGTTAAACTTTGTTAAATTCCTTTGAACTCTGCCAAATTATCATTTTACCTCAGTAAAACACACTGCTGCTGCTCTCTTTTGGGTGAGGTACATTCCACTCATTTGCAACACTAGCACACTGCAATGAACTCTAAGGAAAGCAGGGAACAAGATGTACACTAGGTCTTTCTCTTCCTGCAATAGACTAGCTGGCACAGGGGCATGATATTAAATAGAAATACATTGTATTTTCTTTTTCATAACATCGCTGATCAGAGATTTAGCCTGAAGTGGAAAGTTTGCCCATTGTTATCAAGCAAGGAATGTCTCCCAACAGATAGTGTCCTAGAAGTGGGTTGATGCTTGACACAATACTAATTAGTATAACACACAATACAGTAATTAACTTGTGCCTCTAGGCAGACACTTAACCGTCCACCTAAATGGATGAGATTGTTCAAGGGCGACACTGGATTTACAGCAGACATGAGTGGGCATGAATAGAAATCCCAGGAGATGCTAATGGAGAGGACAAGTCTACACAAAAACCACCAGCACAATGGCCAGAAGTAGAAGCACTAGAATGGAAGCAGGGAAGTCAACGACAGTGATCTTTGAGAGAAGCGATCGAGAGATGTGATCAGAAGTAACGAATGTGGTGGGAAAATTTATCTAAAAAGCAGCATTTCAGTACTTGGATGAAAACCAATCAGGCTGCAAAATAGGAGATTGTTTTTCTGCAAAAACTGTAGTGAGCTGTATACATGGTAGCCTAAAGCAATACTCAGAAAGCTTAAAAATGTTCATTTGAAACAATGAGCATGAAAATGAGACTGATAGGAAACTGGTATTTGCCTAATTATCTGGGTGTATTTAGTTCATCCAAGGTCTGGCAAACACACTGGTGACATTCTACAGAGGAACACAGGAAAACTTGGAAACATCCAAAAATAGCATTTAAGAGATATATAGCCTGGGCAGAATACACGTTTCTACTAATAGCTGTAAAATTAACATTTAACATACAGATAAAGTAATGACTGGTTAGAGAGTTCCTGTTAGAGATATAATAGGAAATGTAAATTAATATGAGAGTGACTACTACAGTGTCTAAGTGAATAAATGTACCAAAGGAGAGCTAGAGCTTCAATTCAAACAGCTGGATCATCCAACCGAACTAGCATTACAGCCCCTACACACAGCATTACGATCTCATCAATCATCTTGACCAAAATAAAGGCAGAGGTGTGGCAGAACCCACACTGAGCCTAGAGCAGAGGAAAGCCAAGCAGAGTTAGGTCCCTGGAGGAGGCAGGTTGTGGGTGAGCAGCGGCTCCATGGGGGTCAGATGTGGTATGGGATACATGGCACACCAGAAGAGAGGGAGGAGAGGGTTGGTCTGAGACGCAGATCTTAAAAAAAAAGATAAAAATATCAGTTGGTGGAGAAATGGAGAGGATGGGAATGGAAGTCAGCTGTTCCAGATCTTGGTAGTCTTAAAAACATTTGACAAATTCCATGCAAAAGAGGGAAGGGGACTTAGACGTGGCAAACTGATGCCACCTTCGTGAACCCAGTGCAATGCAGGGCCAGGGCTTGCGTTTGTGGACGTTGAACTGAGGGCAGCAAAACTGAGCAGTTTTGTGAGAAAAGCCTCAATGTTTAACAGGAAGAAATTGCGTATCTTCTTCATCATGGAAGGAGCTGTCAGAAGCTGCTGCCCTGTACAAGCATTTAATATATGGCTGCGAACTACGCATAACCTGTAAAGTAGGTGTGTTCATTTGAAACGCCATGTAACATGAGTTACCTGGAATAAATTCTTACTTCCTTATACTTCACTTCAAAAAGTATGTTTGTTTCTTTGGTTAGTTTAGGAGTTTTGGGGGTTGGCTTTTTTGTTTGTTTTTTAATAATGTATGGTAATGATTGTACGGCCATGTTTACCTCATTTTTCAGATTTTGTATTTTTACTTTATTATTTTATAAAAATCTAAACCAACAAAATAATAAACAAACTGCAAACAGAATCCATAGATAAACTCATTTTTCAATCTTTTTACCAAAAAGATTTTTTTATCTCATCTAGCAGAAAATATTTGAGTTTTTCTTTTCCCTCTTTTTTTTTAACTAGAAACTGTCTTGGTTATAAATTAATTTAAAGAGCTTCTTGTACTGCTACAAATTAAATGCTGGGGCATGAAAGAAAAAACCAATGAAATTAAGATAAATGAAAATGACATTAAGCAGTCCTTTTCACCGTGTCCCATGGAAAGCAGTCCTTTATTTCATTGGTATTTAACACTGTTTATTCAACTTTTCACTGAATACAGTGAAAAAGGAAAAATGAAATTAAGATGTCTTAAAACATCTTAAACATGTTTGAATTTCCATAATATTATTTTAATTGATAAACTTAAATGCAAATTTAAATTGAGATAATTGCCTCAATTTCTACCTCACTAAAAAAAAAAGGCAACAGAATGTCATGGACAGTTTCACATGTTAAGAGAAAATTCCTTCCTCATGTATGTGAAGGTACATTTTAAAATTTATCATTTCAGTAGCTATTAAACAAAATTGATTTATTATAACAATAGCAGAGTAATATAAATCTAAAATGGGTTTATAAATTATTTATATTTAATAAAAATGTATTTCAACTGTCATTATTCTTACTTATCAAAGCTTGCTTGTGTTGCAAACTGTGTGTTATGCACAGTCTTGATGATTTTGGTTCAATCTTATGCCGATGTACGCTTCCACCGCAGGGAATTCAAATGCAAACTTACATTAACCATGAAGTCTCTCCTCCTGTCCGTTCATATCACATGGTAAAACTGCTGAGTTATTTTCATGAGGCTTCCACAATATCGTTGATAAAACGTCACCTTTTATTAGCACCTTCACTTGCAGATACGCTAATGTGCATTTAAAACATAAAATGCACATCATCCATCTTTTGTTTGAGAGTCGCATCCTACCTTCTGAACTTTCAAGCTACTAGCACACCTGGGTCAAGGTTCTGTTAATAAAATGATGCCTAGTGACAGGGAGAGAGGGAGCTAACTGACTAGAAGCATTTGATAAACCGTTGGCAGTAGTTTCTCTGTTTTGTTGCCTTGGGCAAATGAGTTAAAGAGGGGGCAAGTAACGACAAACCCCATTTGTCCAACTGGGTGATTGGATGGAAAGATGAAAGGCAATATACTCATGTGTTTCTTACATCTTTACAATTTTCATCCATTTTGGTCTATCAACTAATGTGATAATTAAATGTGGTTTAGTATGGGCATTATTTCATGAACAGTCAGATGCACAGCATTTCAGTTTAACATCTGTTCTCCACTAAGGCTATTCTTGTATTTAGAAATGGTCATTCCTGATAGCAAAGACATAAAACATTTAACACTTAAAACAATTTGAGATAATTATTCAAGTTATCTAATATAGACACATTATTAAAGGACTCATTTCCTCCTATTTAGGTATACACTGGTCTTTATTTGATTTGTTAGAGCATCACAAACACTTTTGGAAGAGAAATTTGTAGCTCCTTTGAAGTCTGACCTATTTTAAATCAAATATTTTCGAAAACTTTGTTCCAACACAGTAGTATCCTAACACAGTTTGGTCTTATAATGTAAATGAATGGAGCATGTTCCCAAACTTCACAGAAGTCCCGAGACTTAATTACAGTTCAGAAGTACCAGGTGTGATTATGTATAGCATGTGAGATGGACACATGTTTTAGTTATTGCAATGGCTACCGTGTTTCAGCTGAATGCTGCAATACAGTGAATGTTACTGTTCACACCAGCAACATCCTATGATCAAAATCCACATTTGCAAAGGAGAAGGAGCTTTTCAGAGTTTCCAAAAGAACCCGAGAGACCTGAATTTCTGTGTGTAGCAGAAGACCCAGAAGAAAAAGAGACAGGGATGTTCAACTTGTGCTCCTCTCTGTGATCAGCATCATATGGAAGAGAGAAAAAAAAACGAAGCAAAAACCCAGCAGTTGATCTAGACTGAAACTGTCTTCTGCTCCTACAACCATTCCCAGCTCAGAGAGGAAGACGAGAAGTGTCCCACCTTGGAGCTGACTCAGTGGAGTGGGGAGTGGAATGCCAAGCTAGCACCCTGAACCTTGCTACTGGGGAGTTTGCCACAGTTTGCCACAGTTTGGATGTTTGTAGCTGTGATGGTGGGTGCTTGCACAAGTCTTTCCAGGCTTCTGGCAGCCTCAGTGGCTGCTGGAAACAGAGCTACCTTTTAGTCTCAGTCATTCTGTATCAGAACAAACTAAGATGTGTTCCAGAAAGTACTTAATAAAGAGAAAAACTTTTAAGCAGGAAACCACTTTTCAGTATGCCACTTGAAAATGTGGAATTCCTGCTCAGCTTACAATGTCCTCAGTAAAAAATGGAGATTGAAAGCATAAATAGAATGAAACAGTCGAAGTGACCTCAATAAAGAAGAACAGAAGAAAAAAAGAAAAAAAGCAGGGCTTAAACATGTGCTCAAACTTAAAGTACATAAAAGTAACTCTACTGACTTCACCCAGCACCACTGACGCACTATGTGACCATTGTGAACTTGACCTCTGCTGGCTGTGTACAACCTTCTTCTAATCAAGAGAGTCACATCATCAAGTGGCTTTGCAAGGACAGAAGATAATTAAATGCGATCAGATCTAGCAGAGGAAGCATAGTATTAATCTGCAGTAGTAGTAAAAATATTTCCTAATTATAAAATTCCTTAAATGATTGCTTCTGTTCTTCCCAGCAAAACAACATCCCTGCATTAGAAAGGTTTACGTGGGGTGACTATAAGAAGAGATAAACAGACGCATTTTGTTGTTTTGGTTCTTCCATTGTCACTGCACACACCTACCTCTATGTTTTGATTTGTATTTTAAGACCGCAAGGGGCAGAAGGCGAATGATTTATCCCGACATGCTATGCCTGCCAAATCCCCAGTATATAGCTGAGCAACTGGGACTAGTTGGGCTGGGAACTAATTGGTTGCTAAAAACGATAAAAGATGGGAGTGCTTTTAAAAGACATCTAACATGCTGACTGTATAAAATTAGGCTGAAATGACATTATTAAAGAAACCTTTCAAGTGTCAAAAATGAAAGAAGGTCATGTATTCTCCACTGAGGAAATCTAGATCTCACCAGAGGGGACATCCACTTTCATTATTCTGCTATTTTATCTGTTTTGTCTTTTACAACAACTTTGTAGCCAGACAGGAAAAAAAGCAAAGAGATATGGTTGAGAGTTGAAAGAATGAGCACAGAGAGTAGATAAAAGATGTTAGAATTGGAAAGACAAGTCAAAATTTTAAAATTATATATAGTGCAAAACTAGTACAAAATACTTATTGATGAAAAGCTCGGCTATCTTAAATGTAAATATTATGCATCTTACTATTTTTATTTTAGGAGATACCATGCATCATCACAATCAGTGGAATTATACCACTATAAATATATGTTTAGTTCATACGTAACAAGAAATAACTGAATTAATTTTTCAACGCATTGCTTTTCCATCTCTCTTGTTTGGTTGGTTGCTTTGGCTTTTTTCCCCTCCAAATGATGCCATCTATTCACAGCTGTCTATTCTCACCATTTCTGATTGATTCTGTTGGTTTTAATTCATCAATTCCTATGCATCTTTTGTAGACTGGAGGCAAAGCTCTTCTCAAGGCACATTTCAGTTACAAAAGTACATCTGCTAATTAACATTAGTGAGATAGCGCTTGTGATACATACAGAATCATAGCTTGTACAAAATTAAGGGATCACAAACTCACTGTGGCTGGATGCCCACGGGAGGTCTCTATTCCAAGTTTCTGCCTAAAGCAAGGCTGCGCTGAATTTGCATTGGGGGACACAGGGCTCTCCCAAGCTGGGTGCTGAAAACCTCTGGGGATAGAGAATCCACAGCCTCTCTGGGCAACCTCTCCTGCATTTGCTGAAGCTTATCACCATCCCTCTTGCATTTTCCTCTAGAGTCAAGTTTTAAAAATAATACTTTAAAGAATTTCAGTTCAATCGACTGATGTACCACAATACGTAAAACTATACTAGTGCATCACCATTACTCTATACCTTTCTTGCATTACATTCGTCTGTTGCCTTGGGCTTCATGCTAGATTGCATAGCTTTTAAGCAAAGAACTGCATCTTTTTACTTATATGGAGTCCAACTCTAGAGTCAAGTTTTAAAAATAATACTTTAAAGAATTTCAGTTCAATCGACTGATGTACCACAATACGTAAAACTATACTAGTGCATCACCATTACTCTATACCTTTCTTGCATTACATTCGTCTGTTGCCTTGGGCTTCATGCTAGATTGCATAGCTTTTAAGCAAAGAACTGCATCTTTTTACTTATATGGAGTCCAACATGTCTTTTGACTTTGTTGAAGCAACGGCATGGTTATTTTCCAGGTTATTTTTCTTTCTAATTTTACTTTTTTGTCTCCTCTTGCATTTTGTTTGCTTCGCCTAACCTTTCATGTTGTTTATTGCTCACCTTTCCATTAGTAGCACACACTATTTTTATCCCCTGTAAATACAACACATACTCCTGCTCCTTTTCTATAATGCTTCCAGTACTGCAAAAGCATATCTACATTTTCCTTATATTTTTCTTTCATCTTAATGCAAATACCCCATGTCCACTTCACTACTTCCCTCTCAACTAAATTGTTCTAAATTATTTGTTTGGTGTGAGGGGAGAACAGTAATGTAATATAAATAACTGCTTTGCCTTTGATCACCTGGGTATCATAACAGTTTGTGTGTACTGGTTTTATTTTAATTATGCTTTATGGCTTGGCAAAAGTTATTTCATAATTTGGGAGTACAGGTTTTATAGAAGATTCACAATAATTCTCAGCCTGAATTCTGGTAATGAAAATGTCATCTCCATCAATTGTATTTTATTGCTTTGTGTTACTAAATAGCATGTTACTGTGTCATTGACATTATAGTCAACAATACACTAGGAAAGTAGGAGATCTACCGCACAATTCTTACAGATCGATTTAACTCTGGATTTCATTTTTACAGTACTCATGCTTTGATATATATTTTACTTTGTTACACTATTTTTTGTTGCTAGTATATTAACGTGCCCAAATCAGTGCGAATCTTTTTAGTAGTAGTAAACCATAATCCCCACGTATTTCCTGACCTGTAGCAAACAGGTTTGGTTTTACTTCCCCACCTCAAGTTGGTCAAGAACTGTATTATAAGCTCTATTCTGCTCGTATTGGACTTACCAGGAAAACCTCTTTTTATTTGGACTGAGAGTGAATTATTTACCGTGGATACAGAATTTCATTTACTACAGTGAATCCAAAGCCTAGGTGCTAACAGTATTAGAGAAAGCAGGGAGCATAAAAGATTTCACTCCAGCAATGCACTGGGTAGGACTATCGTGATGGTCACAGCCCATTCTCCTCTGAGGATCTCTGACCTGGTAGCTTTATCACCATGGCTTTACAATACTGTCTTCCTCCCACGAGGTCATTTTCTGGCTGTACAGTAATGCAGAAGGTGTTTGCATTGTGTACCTCTTCCATAGGTTGCCTACAAGCTTGACAAGGGTCCCAATACCCTTTTTACTGTAAATCCATTAGTACTTCTATACAAGAAGTACAGTTAAGGCTGATATATAGCAAAGTCTCCAAATCATCCGTTCTGGCAAAAATGCAGACTTTCTGCCTGCTCATGCATAGCAGTCGAGGGGATAAATGGCTGGCTAACCAGGGAAACTTTAATTTTGTAGGTGGTTACGGCTATGTGCTATGTTCTGCCTTTTGTTATAGGCTGGAAAATGAATTTAATCTTTCTTTCTTATAGCAATCCCTTCCTGGAAGCCCTTTCAAGAAGAGGTCTGTAGTGTGCTCATTAGAATTTAATCTCTGATATTTTAATAAGTATCCTACAGGGTTATTAAGGCGTTAGCATTATCTGTAAAGAAAAAGAATGACATTATTAGTTAGCAAATTAAGAAAATTCATCTCCCAAATACATTCTGTTTGAATGGAAACAAAACAGTTTTAGAAAAATGTACCCTCTTTCTGGTAACTTGTTTATTTTCAGAAGAAGAAAACATTTTTTTGAAAACCACAGAGAAATAACGTTTCAAAAACAAGTAAATGCGTTTCAAAGTGTAATTTATCAGGATGAAGGTTTAGTCCCTCCAACACAGTCACAAACTGTGTTGCATAGTCATTATAAATGGGGACATTACCTCTCTCAATAAATTTGAAAAATTGTCTTAAATACCATTATTTTTTACTAACGCACAGTGTACATCCATCCAGTTATTTAGAGGTAGTGTGGATAGGCAGCAGTCCCACACCTTCCCTGTTAAGGGAACCTCCAGAGCTGGGCATTAAGTACCTGCTTGAGGAGCAGCAGCTTTCAGGAGGCTCAAGGCAGGCTGTGGTCGTATCTGGAGTGACCCAAAGCAATGCTGTGGAGGCCAGCAGGAGCCAAGAGCCTGGTTTAATCGCCCGCGGGGTGCCACAGTAATGAAGTTGGCCAAGCTTGGCAGAAAGGAGCTTACACCATTCACGTTCATGTAACTGAGCAATAGCATAACCACACATCTTCCTACAGATGAGCTTGCCAAGAATTAGCTGAGCCACAAACCTCTCTCATCTTCTGTCCATCTCTTGGGTAGTTGGTCACCTATACATAAGCAGTCAATGAAATACATTTGAACACAGAGCATCTGAAATGGGTAGAACAAATGAGAGCCAATTTTTAGGTCCTGAGTCTTAAAAACTGTTTCTTACAGTAAGTGTTCTCTGATGCAATGGTTGAAAACAGCAGTTTTCAATAAAATTCTTATAACTATGACATAATATCATTATTGTGGTGAAATAGATCACTATTATTGGAAAAAATAAATAGATGTTATATATAATTGCATATAATGTCAGTGTCTTGTATCTTGCTGCTGACAGGGCAAGAAACTACATGTAAAGTACTTCCAAGACTGATAAACCAGTCCAGGTTCTTAAACTAGCAATCATGTGGAAATGGAAATTCACCAAATACAGTTCGATTTGCCCCAGAACATTTTAGTACAACTACATTTTGAAAAGTGGTCATTATTTTTGGATGCACTTATTTTTAGTATCCAAATCAATATCCCATAGATGTGATTTGTGAAGATGCCACTTACTAAATGGGTTCAATTTCAAGTGTTGAGCTATAGCTGTGATGTATGTTATCAAATATTTGCTTTCAGATGTAATTATTTTAGTAGTGAATTTTTAAAAAAATTATTTTATGCCTAAATCCAGTTGCATTTCAATGTTTTTATTTGAAATAAGAAGCTATATCAAACAAGGTTCTTATCTATGAACAGTATTATCATAGGCTGCTCTCCATAAGCTTTTTATTGCTAATCTTTTTCTGCTTGGAGACTTGTGCATATTTTAGACTGAACCTTTTTTGCTGATGCTTTACATGCGGAGTAATAAGCAGGTTTTTCAAGATAACATCCACCTGAAACCAGTGTGTATTTATTAAATAATTCATTAGTTCTTTGGACATTGCTTCAGTTGCATTTGAAAACAATGTTCACTTCTCTGGATAGGTAAATACCATGGTAAACACCAAGAGAAATACCATGTTCATCATGAAGGACTTCTGTAGTCCATGAAATAGTAACAGCTTTCTGTGTAGGAAATATGTATTCCAATTTTTAAAAACATTATCATTACAGACTGCCTCCATAAAGGTAGCAAAAGAGCTTTCATGATAATTTCTGGGTTTGACACTCATCTTAATCACTGATCATTTCTCATATTTAACTTCACCCTAAAAATTAAATAACACGAAATGTTACAAAAGAATAGTTTAATCATAACAGATTTAAAAACCCAGAAGAAACACCTCAATCATGCCTTCTCAGACCTTAATAATAAAATGTTCCTTCTGACAATGTAATTGGACAACTTAGGTGAGTTCTAAGGAAAAACAGCTACTTAGACAAAAATAAGTTAGATAAATTAGTAGTTCATGTCATTGGCTCAAGTCTGTGCAAAACTTCAGTCTCTTCGCATTGCTCTAGTTGTACAAAATGGGGTAGAAATAGCCTCAGGGAAGAATCCAAGAGTAATGAGGTTAGTGCAAGCAGAGCTGCCAGAACAACTCTATCCGTCCCCCAACACTAAGCCATATATCCAGACGCAGCAGGTAAAATTCCCCTTAAACAATCACAAGATCAGCTACGATTTATTTGCAGATAAACTGTGTGTTCTACTTCTGTTTTTCTGGTTAAACATACAGCTTGAGATAACGTCAGAAGGTATGCACCGTAACATTTTTGAGAAGTTAAAATGCTAGATTAACATTGGACCTGGGAATAGATGACTACATCTGCCTCAGCAGAGTTTTGCAGTTACGTTTTCACAATTTTTCCCTTTCTGTAATAAAAATATCTGCTTAACTTTAAAATAGTTTCTGTATGAAATATGGAATAACAGAATGCATTTTAGTTTGCCCTGGCCATTTGATGGTAATATAGATGCTAGATATACAATGTCACACGGATAATAAATTGTGACATTGCCAAAGGGACACAACACTTTTTCTGATAAATTCTTTACATCTTTCCAAAGGGTCACAGTCAGTGTTTCAGCTCTAGGCTGGTTTATTGCCTAGAGCAAATTTGATTTTAATAGACTTACACAAGCTATGGAAAAGGTGATTTTAGAATGGTTATATGTTTAAAATGTGAAAAACGTTCCAGGGAAAATAGAAAAGCTGCTGTGCTTGAACTTCTTCATGCAAATAAAGTCTTACCTGAATATAAATGATGTACTCTTTTGAACAAGACTGCCAAGCTGAAAACAACAAAGCATATTAATATTATAATACCAAGATGAGATAGTTTGATCTTAGTTTGATAGAAATGATCTAAAGACTAGATTAAGGAGGCCAGTAGAATGCAAATCATGAATAGGAGGAGGAAATGAAAGCCCAGAAAACAGACATCCTAGCAGTAGTTTAGTGAAAAATCAATTTAAAATCATTCTAAAAAAAAAGTTCCAACTCAAAACCACTAGTGAATTTTAGACTTTTTTAAGTAATTCTCCACTATCGTTCCAGTATAGACACAATAAGGCTGATATCAAAGTGCTTTTGTTAGCGCAACTGACTTTGCTTAATGAGCCAATAACATCAATTCTTGCCAAAATGTTCATTTAGTAATATAACTCTGCTAGCAGACTTCTTCATATGTATTATCCAGCCTCACAGAAGATCTGTCTCTACCTTTCTTTCATGTTTAATTGACCATCACCTTCTATATGCAGTTTCACATCATGCTATTCAAATGAAATACTGCAGTGATTCAGCAGTGATATCTACAAGTTTGTAACGCCTGCATTAACCTGACGGGGTTTTTTTGGTATGCTAGCCTAATATAAGTAAACTGTATAAAACTGTCAGAACTGATCTGATGTTAGAGATTGTCAGCTTCTCACGGTATATTCCTCCATCCGAGGAGGAGTAGAGAGAAGCCTGAACAGGTTTTTAGTCCCAAGGGTAGTGGCTGCAGACAAATGTGCCTGCTGCCTTTAATGATGGTTGAATACCATCTATGGTTGTAAATGCCACTTCAAAAGGGATGTCAAGTTCCAATCCAAAAAATAATAGCCTTGAAAGTAGGATAAGGACTGACCTGAACACAAGACCTTGTGCTCCAAATTCTGATGACATGATGATGAGGATGCTGAAATTTTATTTCTTTGAAGAATTACAATATTCTCCCTTTACAGGAAAGATTTTTATAAGAGTTTCCTTCTGGAAGAAAAAGTAGATCAAGAGGAATCTCCAAACAGGAACTAAGAATGAAGGGCATAAACAAGGTTTATATCAGTCGTCAGGGACAGTATTTTGGCCTGGGAGGGGGGCGGGGGGAGAATGTATGCGTGTTTTGGTTTTAAAAAAGGAAAAAACAGTACGCTTCTCAGAAACAACAGAA
>NW_009259028.1:590462-632698 GCF_000687185.1 Egretta garzetta | reverse complement strand
TGGGTTCCTTGGCCTAAGAAACACCTTCTTCAGGACAGAAAGATTTCTTATAGGTGAAATTCCATCAATAATAAAACAAGGCATTTAGCTACTTTCACTGTATACATCCCCAGGCTGCCAGTAGAGGCCATACTGACTTGCAGTGAATGAAACCTGACACAACCTTTCAGATGTGGGTAAGTTAGGTCAGGCTAAGGTGAAAAACAGTCAGGCAAGCATTTAGCAAAAATGTTTACGTGATTGCGATACCCATGGCTCTAAATGAAATAATAGTTTGAGAGGATTTCAGTGAACTTTTACGTGCTTAATTGGGAGCCTTCAAAGTATGTAATGAAGGATGTCACCAAACGTGGGCAACGTTAGCATAAGATGGAACCATCATCCCTATGAAAAACAGCTTCCCCACCGTGCCTGTCATTACTGTGAAGACTGATACAAGCCAATGACAATAGACTACACCTCAGTTATTCTGCCTTTAAAAACTGCCTATCTACGGAATTTTAATTCACAGCCATATGGTGGCTTAAAATAAGATCTCTTCAGCTTTAAGTCAGAGACTCTTGACAGCACTGAAGATACATAGTGTTAAGTAGAAGAAAGCAGTTCATAACAGAAGTGTTCTTTACTCTTAAATACACTATTTTGATGCCCTGTTTAGCAAGATTAATAATTGCCAAAGAAACCCCAGACACTACTCCAAAACAAACTCTGGCTCTGAAGTGAGGGTGTTTCACATCATACATTTAGCAGAATGGTCAACAGCAAAGTCCTCTAGATCTGCAAACATAACCACAAGCACCCAGGCTAGAAGTCTGGTTTGCTGCGAGTGCCCAGGGCTATGAACCCCCACGGTGGCCCAGCTATGATGAGACGGGGAACAGCTTCACCTGGGGCTTAGAATTTAGGTAGAGAGATGGTAACATTTCACAACACATTACTAAGTAGTAAACTGACCAATCCACCTGCTCAGAGACAGGCCCCCCTGAAATAACTGTATTCCCATTACATTTGACTGATACCATACTTGGAAAGAGTCTATCAGATTTACCTACTTATTGAGACACAGGCTTTGGTTCCAGGTTTGCACGTTCTAGAAACATGTAGACTTGGGTGAAATAACTGTGGTGCATAAACATAAGCAAATGCGTTAGTCTGGAAAAGAGCAGGCTCCTCAAATGAGAACAATTCAAGGAAAAAAAAAAAAAGGAAGCAGACGCAAAATTATTAACAGTAACAAATGGAAGATGAAAATGTTTACTACACAGCCATTCCTTCTTTTGCTTTTTGTTTTCTGCGAACTCTATCAAATATTAAACATCATTAAATATGAGATTTCATAGGTAACACTGGATTTCTCATACCTGTTATTACTAAATTCCTAGTGCTAATAAAGCAGAATCTTTAAATACTTATTGAAGTATCTTCCGCTGAAGAGAGAATGGGCCATTACTCCTGTTTATTAAAAGTCAATACATACAGTGTACATTTCCTGGATGATCACACTATTTGCTGGTACCAATTATAACTTATTTTTCTTCAAGCTAAGAAGCCCAGATTCCTTCAGCTCATACAATATGTGAACATATTCGTGCCATCTCAAAAGTAGATAAGCTGAATACTTAGATGTTTTATTTATGGGATTTCATTCTTAACAAATGTTGCAAATACAGCTCAGTAGCTCACACAGCAGCATAACAAGACTGTTCAATTTATACCCTATATATAAAGAATAAAAGTAGAGAATTGAGCAACATTTTCTTTCAGTTATTGCTAGTGTGAATGATGTATGATATCTAGAAATACACATAAATGTATGTATACCTCAAAAATATAAATGCTTTTGAAAGAAATGGTGCATAATTTCTTTTCTTCTCGTATCCAGGACACACTGAATGAAATTCAAAGATTAAGAATGTAAGACATAACCTCTCTGCAAGTTAACAGCCTTGGCTGTAACTACTTGTTTTCCCCACATGCTGTTTGCCTTGTGTAAAGCACGCTGACAGTGTAAGACAATAGAATTGCAAAGCTTTTCTAAAACAGATGTCTCTAGAAAATTTGAAGTGTAATCTTTAACAAAGTTTCACTTTCTTCTACTTTTACTTGTTGTATCATGTCCACTCCAGATGTCTCTTGTAGTTAATTCCATATTAATGCACGGTTTAATGACACCAAAATGAGGATCGTCACCATGGAAATTGTAGTAAAAGGTCATTTCTGCCTCTCATTTCACACATACGGTATAAAATTTTTTTCATGCATGCATCAAAAAAACTACTGGTTGCAAGTAAAGCATATGTACAGACAGGAATACCTCTTTGCCTGCTGATCAAGCGTGGATGACTGCATTCCACAGTCTCATCTTCCTTACTATCTCTGTGAAAAAGGACAATGAATCAGTCAGTAAAGAGAAGTGTTATGCTTGACTTCTGGGTGCTCACATTTTTGTCCTACAAACGTAACCTGCTTTCCCAGTTCAGCACGTTAATCCCATTCAGGGCTAGTTTTTAATTCATGCTCTGAGGTACTTCCATATGGTAAAATGTTTGAGCATTTGCTGAAACTTTTAATTGCATGTGGGCCAAATTCATCATTGTTTACTTAATTTGCATTTGGGAGTAGATTATTATTTTCTGATTATTTTTTATTTTTTAAAATGCAGATTATAGATTGTTTTATGATACAAGTGACTCAGTGGGGTAAAGTGTGCAGTCAGCACATGGAAATGAAGAAATAGCCACAGTTAGAGGAAAAACATGACGAGTTCTTAAATGTTCCATGCATTTTAACTGCAAAATACACAGACTTTAGATCTATATTGTGGTCAACAGTGATTTTCAGTGCTGTAGTATGCGTCAAAGGGATTTGTGAGGCAAAGGCGGTTTCTGCCCTAGTGCTTTTAGAGCACTGAACCATCTATACCAAATATTTTTTTACTGCATACTCAGCAATCAATTAAATATTTATAGTTAGCAAAGTTTATATTAATTACAAGCTAATTCTAGCAAGCTACCTGTTTCACATAAGCTCCAGCTAAATTGAGCAACAACGACATTTTTTCTCCTCAGGAAGCACTGTGCTTTCTTTTAAGGGCAAATTACAGAGAAGGGCAAAAACCAGAGGCTGACAACTTGAATATAACAAGTTACTTCAGTTTTCATATGGGTTATTCCATTTCTAAGTGCTTTGTCAGCTATGCCAGGTCCAGAGAGTTTGATTTGCTCTGCTGGCAAAAATTAATTTGAAAATAAGATTTCCTACATTTCAGCAAACTGAGGCCCAAAGCAACAATTGTGTTGGTTTGGGAATTGCAGTTTTACTTTTCTTAAACTCCTGGTTCTTCAAGTAACATCTGTAAAACTCAGTCTTGAAAACTCTGCTAGAGCCAGACTAATTTGCAGGAGGCTTTGGAATTAGCTAAATCTATCCAAAATCATCTGTTACATTTAAACTGAGGCCCATCTGGAATTGAATCTGTTGAAGGATGTTAAGTGCAAAAAGACGGGCTTCTACAAGTGGATCAGCAGCAAGAACTCCTCTGGGGAAAAAGTGGGTCTGCTGCAGAATGGGATGGGGACCTGATGACAAAGGACACAGAAAAGACCACGGTAGTCAATGCCTTCTTCACTTCAGTCTTTCCTGTTAGAACTGACCTTAAGTAAGGAAAGCTGCCACACTCTTCTCAGTGGTAACTAGACAGGACAAGAGACATATTAAAATATAGGAAAGTCTGGCAAAATGTAATAAAACTCTTATTTATATGAAGGTGTTTGAAAGCTGGAACAGTTTGCCCAGAGATGTGGAGGCCTTACCCTTGGAGACCCATCAGAATCTGATGGGACGGGGTCCTGGCTGACCTGCTCTGGGTGACCCATGCCTGAGCAGGGGCATTGGACCAGGTGGTCTCCACGTGTCCCACCCAACCTCATCTATTCTGTGATTCTATGACAAAATTAAGCAAAGAAAGCCAATTGCCTCTATTACAAAAGACAGAATCACAGTATTTTTCCCTTAATGTAATCTAATCTGTACTGAAGTACCCCAAAAGAATAATCATCTCATTTAAATTAACTGCTGGATTTTTCCAAGCAGTGCATTGCCAGTGCAATTCTTCTCATTATTTCAAGTCGATGCTGTCTGTTTGCTTGTTTGTACGTTACTGGCATGTGCTGAGATTGTAGATTCTTTCCAATTTCAGCAAAGACTCCTATTTTGCATCTACAACATGATTCAATGAACGTTGTCATTTTCTGAAAGGTAACTACAGATAGCAGATAGAATGATATTACTTCCACTGTGACTGACAGTTCTTTTTAAATACATGGAAAAATCCTTTTCTGTTAACCATTTATTACTAAAGCTGTTTCAGTAAGATATTAGCTAGGGAAGAAGAAAATGTTTCTTACCTATTATTGGTGCTGTAATTTATTTGGGTGGTTCTGTTTGCCTGCAGAACAGCCTGGCAGACCGCAGCAAATCTCATTATGGTAGGAATTACTACCATGCAAGTAAAGGGACAGTCCCCTGCTAGTGCTGATAAAGGCATACCAAACATAAAAGCAGATAGCTCGACCATCTATTAATCATGGAACAAAGCAGAATACTGCCCATCGTTCTACAGAATGGATGGTGTCTTTCAAAAGCAGTAGCATTTTCTGAAAGTCTTAAAAATGTTTTGATAAGCTTTTTTTTTAAAAAAAACCCAAACTTGTCACATACATATTCTTCTCTAGTCTGAAGAAGTGATGACTAAAAAGGGGTATGACAAAGATCTGCAAAATCATGAGGTATAGAGAAGTTGGACAGAGATCAAGTATTCATTGTCTCTTCCAAAACAAAAACTGTGGGGGATCAAATTAAGCTATTAGGAGCTATGCTGGAAACAAATGAAAGAGTTTTCTTCATGTAGCAGAGAGTAGATTGAAGAAACTACTTGCCAAAAGGTATGGTGAGTGCCAAAAGCTTACAGGAGCACTAGAGAAGACTGGACAATTTCGTAGACAATAAAGCCACTGAAGGTTATTAAATATTCAGGCACTATATCTAGGTCAAGACGTCTCGGAGCTAGTCGCTAGACAAAGGCTAGAAAGTATCTTGTGCACTTACCCCTTTTTCAGTCTTTCAGAAACATTCTCATTTGGCCACTGTTTCTTTGAGCCTCCTCTTAAGGACAAGCATAAGTCTGTTCCCAAGGCTGAAGTGTCCTCCCTAAGCAATGCAGGAAGAAACAATTACAGGAAACAGAAAAGGTGGAGGGAAGATCAAAAAGAAAGGGAAAAAAAATAGGAAAAAAACAGGAACTCGAAGAGATCTAGACCACCTGTGACAGCACTCACTGCTCTCTTCAAGTGTACATGACCTGGTGAACACTGGACAGTGCTCTGGGACCGCACAACCTGTGGTCTGAAACATATGACCATTAGCAAATGTCAAACATAGTATAAAATGCACAGCAAATGTGAGAATAAGACGTAATATTTTACAATATTATTGCAATAAAAGAATGTTTCTTTATGCAGTTATATTAATGCAGTTACCCAAATTATAAATAATGCTATTAAATTGTATCACTTCAATGCATTACTATTACAAGTTAAATAGCTCTATAAAAATATATATGTCAAAGACTTTATGTATTGAAATAAAGCTTTTAAAAAACAGTGACATTCAATTAGAATGCAGCTTACCTAAAAACAAGCACAGCAATAGCAGAATAAAAAACTACATTTAGCTTTACTAGGTTTTATAAGTACTAATATTTGATATAAACATCTCTAAGTAATTGTATATTTGAACTTAACAAAAACAAAACATGCAAGGTATTGTTAACTTTTAATCCTTAAAAACACACACAGAAATAGCCAAAAATCCCATTTAGAACTTGAAGATGAGGGAAGGGAGATTGAGAAGGAAGTCTGTTCTTCATAATAAGGCAGCAACTGGTTCCTCACAGCCATTCACAGCACAAACAACTACTAAACAGTTCAGGAAATAACTTGTGGTGGCATAAACCTCACTCATCTGTATTATGGAAAAATAAGCCTCCAGAACACTCAATAAGAATATGAGGCATGTTCACTGAAAGATTTTAGTACCTAAGGCACCTCCCTATAAAGCACTGCTGCCTGATGCACAGCACTCTCTATGAGAGAGCACTCATGGCTGTAGCACTCTAAATGAGGAAGAATGCTCCTCCACTTAAACTTTTGCCATACTGTTGCCTAATGCCACCTTTATCAAGTAATAACAACACTGAGTAATTCTATTTTAGCTAGTGACAAACAGTTGAAACCACCGGTTTCCGGGTATGTATTTTTTCCTTTTTTAAATACTTCCCCATTTATTCCCCAGAACAGCTCAGCTGACTACCAAGGTGCAAAACAGTTGTGTAGTGCACATAGGTGCACATGCACACACATGCACATATTCTGTCCCTCTTCTTTTTCCTCAAAGAGAAACTCCATGGACCTGGTAGAAACAAGGCCTCCAAAATCACATACTTTCTACCCAGAAAACAAGCTTCAGAACAATACATTTCCAACCAGAGGAATTATTGATGATAGAGTGGGGGAAAAAATGTTTTTTTCTCCTTCACTTAATCCTCAAGCAGAATTTCCTTTACACCAAAGACAACTACCTTATAGTTCCACAAAGAGTTTAAGTTGGCAGTGCTGGTATCACCAAGAGCATTGGTGCCGGAAGAAAGAATCATGTCTGCCTCGGTCCCTTGTTATTGCCCCAAGCCATCCTCCCCTTGCACCGGCACAAGGGTTGATCCGGGTGAAGAAACTGATCTGGGTTACCAGCAACCTGACAGTATTTTACTGACCCTTCTTCTGGTGGCTTCATTTAGGCTTCTGCAGCTTTTGGTGTAAATCCAACTCTAGCTTCACTAAATGTAAAGGGCTTTAGGAGTCCCCTCTCTCACCAGAGGCTTTATGTAAGCTTGAACATTTTCTCTCTAAAAGTTAGCTTCCAGTTCATCTTTTCTATTCCTTTAATATTATTAACCCTAACCTGATGTTAATATTAACGTTGCCAAGTAATAGTCACATTAAGTTGAAACCACTGCTCTGAGAGCGTGGGAGGAGAAACAGAACTTGAAAGATCTCTGTTGCCAAAAAAATATATTGTAGTTAGCTCGCAGACAGCGGAATAACAGCTATTGGCGTTCAGACCAGCGGTCTATGCTCTCTGTAACTACTCTTAAAGGCCTTGGGAAACATTCAGAACAAATAATTAAATTTGAACCCCACAATTCTCAGTTAGACTCTACCGACGCCAACAAAACAAGTCATGGGAAATTGGAACTCAATGGAAATAGTAGCTCCTGATTTACTCTCCAGTTACAATGGCCTTCTGCACATAATGCCACTGCAGCTGTGCTGCTGTATGACATCTTGGTGAAAAAAAAAGAAAAAAAAAAAGGATTTTATAAAAGCCAAGCTAAAAGTACTGTTTTAAATTTTCCTTTTAAGTGTATAAAGCTTTAATTAGCACTACTCAGCTGGAAAGCTTATACATATTTGAATAGCAGTAAGATGTAGTTTACTTTTACATATATCTTAGCATAAATTGGGGTCACATGTAATTATCAAAATGACAGTATCCTCTCTGAGATTGTTTTAAGAGGATCACATTTCCTGATCAGTGTTGGGAATAACTAATCTTAATGAGAGCCACTGAACCTTTAATGTACTTCCTTTTTATTCTTTAAAAGGATTACTTATGTTCAGAGCTTCATTCGTATTGGAATAGGCTGTTCCCTGTCACTTTTTGTGACAAGTACTAGAGCTCTGTTTTATTCTGTGGCTTTCTGTGGCTCCGAAGATAACTGGCAATGTTTAACTAAATATTAAATATTATTCCCATGAAGGTTTTAAACCTGAATTTTGAGTGAGTGTATAATGAGAGTTGGTTTGACTATTTTATTTCAGATGTTGCACGCTACCACTGAAAACCATATTTAGCTGTTGAAGTTATAAGTTTGCCTTTAAATGCTACCAAGGTTGTGATGTTTTCCTGTGGGAGATGTTTTCCAGTGGAAAAACATTAGCTATGATTAACAAAATAGAAAATATTTTACCTTATCACAATGCAGTCTTTCTGATTTGCTCAAGTTTCTTACGTACCAGACGTCATTTAGAAGAATTTTGGGCTGCATAAAACTCCTTTGTGAATACATATGCCCTGACTACATGGGTTATAGGGATTCCCTTAAAAATACTGCATTATTCCCAGTTGCTGCTTTCTGATGATTCATATAAGATTCACGTCCCATTACGACTCGCTATCATTTAGTGTACCTTCAAGTCCAGAGCCAGCCAACATTACCACTGTGAACACCCCATTGCAGATCTCATTGCAAAAAGAAATCAGGTGTTTCAGATTCTATTGATTCCATTCATAATTATCAGTGGATGAGATCCTCAACCTTGTACAGCCGTTAATAGCTTCCCAGATGTTTCTCACTGTGCTGTTTTGTACAGACGGACATTCAGTCCAGCGTAAGCTGAAGTGTTTTAATCGATGCCTGATTTCAAGTAAAAGGGGATCTCCAGATGCCAAAGATTTACTTGTATAAGCATGCTTACTTGGTGTAAGATACAGACGAAAGTAAATGTGAACTAAACTTAGCAGAATTCCCTGTCACTCAAGAGGGTATTTTAATTGACGTTACTATATTCCTATTATGCCTTAGTATTGCTCTTATCAATGTTTTGCATTTTGGTTGCATGAATTTCCTTGTGAAGAATACTTTTAAAATTTGCTTCATATCCCATGGCAACTAAAGCAACAATAGGATGAGCAGACAAGGTTTCCAGTTCAAACTAAGCACCAAACACAATCTCAAATTTGTTGTACATCTGGGAGGTAGACATTTGAAACAATTGCTTCAGGTAGAGGGACTATATCCTACACGGGACAACTTCTACTAAGGTAACAAATTTGCTTTTTAAAGCATTCTTTACAAAAATATTCAAGAAATACCAGACCAATCCACCAGGAGTTCACTGCACAAATGCTGAGATTTTACATCATCTGTCTAAAGGAACTACTGTAAAGATAAGTTCACTATAGACATTAACATAATTGCATATTACAGATACCTTCCTCTCCTGTTTTTTGTAACATCCTCACATACCCAACATTGCAGTGAAAGTCAGTCAAGTTCAGTAACTAAAAATGTACTCCAAATCGTCGGTGAGATCAGAATTTCTGCATTTCCAAGTAACGACAATTGTTGAAATGAAAATAAACAGTTGGCAACCTGATACATCAGAAGCCCTTCAAATGATAGGTAAACGCCGTACTACAGTTGTTCATATTTCTTGGATGAAGATAGCTGAATTTAGAATGAAAGTAATACTGAAGCACAAAGACAAGCCATTTATCCCTTTTGGCAGCTAGTGTTTTGCTTTTGACTCCAGTAGCTCCACAAGCCTTAGCTAAGCTTGCTATGCATTGTCTGTTTTACCTCCTTTTTTTTGTTTGTTTGTTTGAAATGTATGTTTGCCCACTGGGGAAAAAGGAAAGGATTGGCATAAGTGATATGCTGCAACTTGTTGCCATCCTCCTGGGTTTAAGATGGAGGGTCTTACGCTGAGGCAGCATCTGTGCTGTATTCTTATCAGCATGCAAGCTTTCTTGTTTGGATTTAAACAGCATATTCCTTAATGTTAGGCTGGATACAGTGTCCTGCGAGCAGTGTCCTGAGAGTCTCAGTCTTGTAACACTGACTTTCCTGTAACTTCTGGTGCTGTCACATATACATATTTCCATTTATATTGCATTAGTACTTCACTTACAAATCTCTACACCATGAAGTATTATTGATTTAATTCCAGCCTATTGGAAGCAGACAGTTTACATCAGAAGCTCCTATCTAGGCCTCCATTCCAAAACCACCACTTCGTACATGGTGCAATCTGGAAAGTAATTTATGATAGAGACACCAAATCCGGGGACAGAACCCCTCCTTCCAGCAGGCACGGGTTTTCCTGTTAGCTGAAGAGCTGCCACTCTTAAGTGTGGCTCCCAATGCTTAAATGAAGCTCTAGATCTCGTTGGAATCATATACAGGGTGGATTAATTTAAAATTTTTCCTGTTTGTTTAATTTCTGTCACAGTAACCATGGTGATAAGCTCTGCAGGAATTAACAGAATCTTTTGAAATACATTAAATAGATAATGTCACCCAATATCCACTTTAATGTGTGCCATCCTTCAGATATTTACTCAGAATAATATTAGTGTTGAGGTCCAACGGACTTCCGTACATACAATTAAACTAATTGATCCATCTACCACCTTTATCAGGAGACATTTGCTGCCACTTAAAGTATAGCATTTCACGTTTTTGGACCAGTTCCAAAGTATAGCATTGCATGTTGGCAAGTCCCGTAGCTTTATTTATTTATTTAAGAGGAGAATTAAATCACAGAACTGGAGCACTATCCCCAGTTATTAGCAATGCACTTCTGCTGAAAAGGTTTTCAGGATTTATTCGGCAGTATCAGTAGTAGTTCTATAGACTGATTCTCCATTTTATGTTCTTTGCATTACTGTACAGTGTGGGATTTTTTTCAATAATACTATTGTGCTATTTGCATTCACTTGAGTAGGTGACTGTGGTGAATTTTAAATACAAAATTATTCAAGGAATATATACGTACCTTGCTATGTTTGGAATGAAAAATGAGGAACAGAGTTTGCAAACAAGAAAATAAGTAAGCTAGATATATCATAAACAGAATACAGGAAAAAACATTCTTTAATCACAGGCAGCAAGACATCGTTATCTTGAAGTTAAGGTTGCTTAGCAACTTATCTGGTATAAAACCTACACAGCAAAAACGTTACTGTTAATGAACCATAAGTATGGTAATGTCCAAAGTAACACAGATTAAACTGATAACATTATATTTCATATACTCCCATATTTGTACAAATCGGACAAGTCATAGCAGAAGTATGTAATCTGATTCCCAGTTTTCATTATATTAATTTTTAATTTTGTTGAGCCATTTATCATTGTGTAATAATACGGTATAGAAAATATAGTCCTAAAGACAACACATAATGGATAGCAGAATAAATATGAAGCAAGGGCAGAATTTTCAGGACACATTTTCACTTACTGCACATACTGTGGGAAGCGTCTTACCTGAAGACCTCTTGTGTGCTGCTCCTTATTTCATTCATAAAAATGCTGTAGCTGTAGAATTTTAAGACCTTTTAGGAATTTTGGTCTTTAGAACTAAATCCTACTTTTCTATCCATGTTCATCAGTTAATTTGTCTTAGAGGCATAAAAATCACTGTGAAAACTATTAGCAGAAAGACAAAACAAGTAGATTATAATAAATCCCCTTAAAACACTCTGTGGACATATTGAATTTGTCCCAGTAATTACAAATTTTGTTCCATGTATTTATTAAATAAGCACTTGATTGTGAAAAAGAGCTAAACACACCAAAACGATGACTAGAGAAGTTCATCATGTAGCTCTTATTTATAATAAAATAAGTCAGGATATGTGAATCACAGAACAGGAGTGGGAGAGAAAGGGAGACTACACTAAAATTTTGTTTTTTCCAAGAGAGGCAAAAACTGAAATCCTCCTCATCCCCATCAAAACAAAGTTCTGCAATTTCAGGAACTACCTCCCTGGCTTCCCTCAGCATTGCCCACATCCTTGCACATTAAGTTTGTGTGCTGTCCCCAGCGTGGGAACCTCACCGCTTAGAGGCTGCGGCATTGAGCTCTCCTCCACGAGCAAGCTGCTAAGACAACCATTAATTGCGCTGGAGCAGAGCTGGGTGAGCTGCAGCTGGACACAATGCTTTCTTGCACCACATGCTGCTCCTGCTTCTGTTCCTCACCTACAGACTGTTTTCTAGGTTATTATCAACCTTTGGGGGGAAATAAGGCGAATTCAAGACAGTGTTATCTAGTGAAGGTTATGTCTCAAGCAAAGAATTCCAGAAGTTCAAACAATGGCACTTACAACTTCAAAATTCAATTGCTTTACTGGATGAAATACAAAGATTTATGGGGTCAGTGTTCAGCTTCTTGGCACTCTATTCTGCAGTTCAGACTACGGGATAAGTGTAATAAAAGCAAGCATAAATGCATTTAAAGTTGATTTAGAACATAAGTTAAATAAATCTTATGTCCCTTATACCTTTGAACCATCATGGCTGCAGCAGTACTTACACTAATGTGGTCTCTTAACTGTAGGGTTATGATTACTTTTAAGCTACAAACTATGCAACCCTTCAGATTAATTTTTCTGGATCCTCATTGCCTCATACTCACCCCAAGGGCTTTTACTCTTGAGCATTTTTCCTCAGCTCGTCCACTGTCCATAAAGCATCACAGCAAGAAGGGGGGGGAAGACATTAAACATCCAGTTGAAGATTTCTGCTGACTTAATTAAACATTAGATCAAGCAAATAACCATGAACCAAACTATGTTTTGATTAACAACTTCCAGTGAGAACATATTTCATACGCAAAGCTTACAGAAATACAGCATCCATTCTTATTTCTCTGAACTATCTTTTGGTGCATAGAGCACAGAGTTAGAGCACTTAGCAGTGATCTTTTCTGTTGGTTACCAGCACGTGACTGTGAGCAAAAGAACCGCTATACCAATTTCTTATATAGGAACCGCAGAAGAGGTCAAATAACTAACTGTCCAAGGAGCATGGGCTGTCTTTATAAAATCTGGAACTGAATACAAGTCTTCTGCATCCCAGCTGAACATCTAAGTGAACAGATTAGTCTTACCAACACAGGAACAGCTCTGTCTAATGGGTATCAGCTGTCTGGCCTCTTTAACCGATCCCCTTCAACCACGCAGCTTTGAATAACTTGTTTTGACTGTTGTGCCAGGTTGTGCCTCAGGCAGTTTGAACTTGCAGATTTCTTTGGCATGAGTCTACCCTTCATCGTGTGATGACTATTTGAATGCCCATCTTTCTTCTTCTTTTACTCCTGTGCTCAAAAGGAAATAGTATCATTCTCTTGTGACTTTACTCACTCAAATGCAGGAAGTTAGGTTAATTTGGATTAAGAACTTTCCAAACCCATGAGTGGAAATCATCTGTGTTAATAGACACAGACTGTCCTCTGTGGATTTTTTTCTTCTTCAGTACCATTTATAAACACTACTTATAACCTAACTCATTGTTCCACCTTATTTAAGAGCTACCTAATACAATGGGCTTCCTGTTTCGCTTTCTCTATATGCTCAGGGAAGGAAGCCCATGAAAAGAAGGAAAAAAAAAAAAAGAACCATCATTTTGATAGCTCTGCAGTAATGAATAGTTATTGCTACCTCTAGACTACTTAGGTAAATGACCCATCTAGTGATTACCACATTTCTGGAGCTGATTGAACCTGTGATCCCTGTGTGGTCTCCCCTCAAGGGCACCTGTTTAACTTTCAGGCAGAAGCAGCTATCTTTCTCCAGTCAGAACCTGTTCCTTCTCTTCTTCTGCAGGGTGTTGACCTGAAGCTTCCTTGTAATTCGTGATGATCGTTCTCCGCAATCCTGAGTGCAATTCAGCACCTGCAGAACTCTTCCCTCAAAGGACAGCTGCAAAAGTGAGGCAGCGATCAGCTGCTTTTCTGAGGAAAATAACAAGTTTAGGACAAAAGCACTAGGGAAAAGCACTAGGAAAAAAGCCGATAAATAACTGGAAATGACTCATATACATGCTAATCAAACCAAGATTTGTATCAACTTTCCCCACTCCTGGATTGAGCAAGAATTCCTTTTCCAAAGTGAGGGCTCTCTCTCCACTCCTCTCCACTTTCCTTCCTTTCTTCCTTCTTAAGATGGAAGAAACAAGTATTTGAAGCTGAACTGAATCCATCAAGTACCCCGCCAGGATCCCTGTTTGCTCTTTCCCATGAAGTCTGCATTTCAAAGGAGCACGATACCACACCTGACATGGTTTAGTACCTACCCCATGACTGCATCCCACTGCAGAGGAGTTGATGCAGACTGCCTTGGCTGGTATCAGGTGGAGAGCAGAGAAGGCACCTGTTGGCCCAGCACCATTTGCCTTTTTCCCTTGTCCCTCCAAGTCATTCCGCTTCCTGCACATGCAGGTTTTTTGTCAGTAAAACAATTTCACTCCCCTACATTTCATTTGATGCACCCCACAAACAGACACTGGGGGCAGCTGCTCCTTGCGGGTTCATCCTGCCAGAGCTCTGACACTGGATGCCTTTTCCCGCTTCACTGTGACATTTCCTTGTCACATGTATTAGGGATTTGCATTAGCTCGTAACTTCTACAAGAAATCTGTCTTGTTCAGCCAGGAACTAGAAGGTAATTCTCTGTTCCTCAGCTGCTCCACACTCCCACATAGCATCTCACAAAGCAAGGCTTCTTTTGAAACTTCTGCCTGGCAGCCTGCTCCAGTCTCCCGCAGAGAACCTGAAAAATACGTTTCTTTTCATGTAATTCCTTTGCGACATTTCCTGTAGTTTTACAGTAGACAAGATTAAAAAGAAACAAAATGCCATGACCAACAAGGAGTTCTGCACTAGGTAACAATTTAAGCTGCAATTGTACAATAAAAGATTGTTAGGGCAGCAGTTTGTAAGCTTTGAAAGAAACAGCGTGCCACGTTGCAGTCATATTTAGATACTGTCAGCTCTTAACTATGAAGTTTCTACTGCCTTGGTCAAAAGTCTCTTGAGTCCTTCAGTATGCTTTCCCACTAACTTAACTAACATTTCAGAGTTCAAACTGTGGAAGAGAAGTTCTATTTCCTCCTTGTTTAACATCCCAGCACCTTCTTTTAAACTGTACAGGTGTTTGGGTTTTTTTTCCTCTGAACCTTGCCCCCTGTGAAGGATGAGCTGCAAATGGTACGTGAATTATGCACTCACATCTTCCCCCTTCATCCATTTTAAAGGTGCTGAAGAACGGTTTCTTCCTTAAAAAAATACTTTATATACATAAAATGAAAATCAATTAAATAAAAATTTAAAAAAATGTGTCTCTGAGAATATTTTACACATGGTACAGTACTATTTCCTTGGGAACATGGAAAGAGCTTTGCTTTAATATCCGCAGGAGCTGCTGTGGAGTTTTATCCTTCTACTCTCATAATAATCATTAATGTTATTAATTCCAGATGGTAGCTACTGAAAAACTTGGAATACACAGCAAAAATGAGATATCCCAGATTCCATATCAGTTTCCGTTACAGGCTTGATTTATTTGTTCCCAGCCTTTATGATTATGCGATTATGTCCATTTCTGAGCCATTGCCACCAGTTTATCAGACTATGTCGAGTTTTCTGTAGCCTACACCAGAAACAATACTGATGTTTTTGAGATATCAAAGACTTTTTATTCTAGGCTAATTCAAAACTTGAGGTTTTGAGGTGGTTTTTTGATTGTTTTGTTTTTGTTTTTATTTTTGTTTTAATGAAAAAGATGACTTACACGGAAGGGGAACTTGGATATCACCACCAGCCAATTAACTCTTTTCCCATTCTTCATCAGAATTTCCAAAGTGTGCCTATGAAATCATTACTAAATCAAATGGGTATACTTCTTCCTGAAAAATGTTTCTGGTTTGAGTAGCTGACATATACTAAGAAAAAAATTACAGAGCTTCCATCCAATAGTTTGATGCATTTTGTGCCACCGTAGACTCACATCTCACATTTCCATTGTGCACTAGTGCTTTAAGCCAAGAAATGAATCTGACTGTAGAACTTTGCAGCTTTAATGGCTTCACATTTGGTTATACTTATACCCTATTTAGTCTTGCAAAGCATGAGAGAACGATGTTTAAGATTTCACAGCCAGCAGAGCCATAGCTCATGAGACCTGTACTGCTTCAGTGATGTTATAAGCAAAATTTGCTCAGCCATTTGAGTTACGAATTCCCCAAATACTTTTTTCTTTACAAATGACTGTACCCTACATTAACTGCAAGAGTAGGTGTTAAGTTTTATCATACAATTTAAAACCATACTATTGCAATTTATTTAACAGAGCTGACTAAGCTTCCTGTGGGAACTGAGGATGAGCTCCATTCTGCAACTGGCAGGTAGGTAGAGGTAGAGCAGTGTCCACCCTGATACCAAAGCGTTAACTAATTTTTTTAAGTTAGTTTTAAGTGTTAACTGATTTTTTTTTAAGTTTCCCTAATTCAAAAGATTATACTATACTTTAAAAAAATGCAGCCATCTTGTACCTTAAGTCATATATTTTTAACTTTGTTTCTAAAGTACAGTGAGCTTCATAAGAAATCGTATTTGTAACGGCTGAAACGATATTTTACCATTTGAAGCTAATATAATCAGTTTGAGTTTTCTTATATTATTCTGGTTTTGCAGAAGGCAATTTTATCCTAAATGCATCATCAGTAGAACATCAGGTTTACATGAGTGATGATAAAAGTATCTTATTTTGCAAACCAACAGTCTTGAAATAGTTCCATCAGTGTAGCAACAGTAAATACAGAGCTCACAGAAACACGCTACATTTTGATAAATACGATCATTATTTCTCAGTTCTTGTTGGCCTTGTATTGGCAGCCACATGAAGGGTAAAATGTTGATAATTTCCAGTGTAAACCCTGGCACTGACTCTTTTTCCAACTTTTAATTCTCACCTTCTGCCTCATAGAGGGCAAAACAGTGGAGACTCCGTCTGCTTCTCTCTTAGATCCAGCTCATGCTGCGCCATTAGCAAAACAATCAGCATGATGATTTGTTAGAGGATTTTTGGTAGCTTTTCACATTTCACCAATATACTTGGGTACACAGGACCTGGAGGCAGGCCAGTTATCCTGAATCATACTACAACGATAATAGTAGAGCCAAGGCATTATTTCTTAACAAAGAAAGCTATCCACATATCTTCCTCCATCCCCTTGAAACAACCCACTCTGTACTGACTTGCTCAGGAATTTTGCCATTAGTAAGAATTGATCTTACACCAAGATACTGTTCGTGTTTTTCTGAACCATCCAATAATTACTGAAAGGAGAAATGAAAAGTATTCAAAATATTTTCTTGCACACATTTATTCTGATTACCTAACAAGTTTATGCACAGTTTCATTATGTTTAACATAAGCTGGCTGTTTTGATGTCTTTGTTTTACTGTATACTGCTATTTAATCTCAACTTCAGGTCTTATAGTTTATTAACAACTGCTGTTAGGTTAAAAAGATTGAAGACCTTTTCAAAGATAAAAAAGTTGAGCCTTTAACCACTAAGCTATGTGATGTGTAACAGAGGGTTTGGGGGATGCTCAAATATTTTGTTGGAAATGTTCAGGGGTGTGGGGCAAAATGGGAGCAGTACAAAAGGAAACCCAGATTTGGGTGTTTACGTGGATGTGTTTCAGCCCTCTGCTCTAACAGTGCTTCCTGAGTTTTGCTCAAGATAGTCACTGTCATACACAAAGAACCGTTACATGTCATTTTGTAAGTCTTTAGAGCCTGTGTTTTGGGCACAGAAAATACTAGAAACCAAGGATTTATTGGAAGGTATTAAGACATTGTTTTCAACTGGATTCCATTTAGATACACAGATTCTTTAGGCACTCAGGATATGAACTTCTTGGACACAAATAATGTTGTTGCATGAAAAGTCACAGATGTGCTAATTTTGCTCAAGAATGCACGTTCAAAGTAAACCTCCTGATTATCCCCACTTACCTGCTTTGGTTCACATTATGGTCCATTATTGGCGTGCACTAACCAGACTAGTTTCAGATGAAACTAAATTGCAAGGGCACTTCAAACAACTAACGGGCATTTAATTCACAGTATGAGACCTTAACTAGTGAGACGTAGTCCTCCCCGCCTTTCAAAACACACATATAGGGAGCGCACTGAGCCTGCAATGCCACCTGTTTGTTTCTGCAGATCCACATTCACTGCTCCACACTATTTGCTAACACAGACACAGCCTACGGAACTGAAAAGCTCACAGAAGAGCAGATTGCATTTAAGATTTCTTGGGGTGGAAGCTAGTTCTTGTAGTTGTTTCCACTCTGCCCAGAATAATGAGACTCTGATCTAGATCCTAAGAACTGCTAGTATTGCAATAGTTACAAAACCTAGAAATATGACAAAAAGATAATAACCTGCAAATCTGGAATCCAAGTAGGTTCTAGGTCTCCAACTAAAGGGGGTCAGAGGCTGCCAGACAGACAAAAACTAGGAGGAAGCTTCTTCTCACATCTGTGCTGTAGGAAAAGCAATTCAATGAGAAAGTGAGTCTCTTCTCATTCTAGTCCTGCTGTCAGAAGAGAAGATGGAACAACTTCTGACTTACTAGGTCAGCATAGTCCTCAAGGCTTTGCAAAATAACAAAGACAGGAGTACTTTCTAATGCCTAAGGCTTGCCCTCTCAAAAAGACATAAATATAAATCGTGCACACATAAATATATATATATATAGATTACATTTTATACTTTGCTGAGCTCTTTCAGAGACACTGTCATCAGCTGGGCAGAGCAGGGAATGCATCTTAAGTGATCATACTTATGAACACTAATGCATGTTTTCACAAAAAGTAATGCATCTTCCGTATAAACCAATTAATTGCAATGAGCATTTCAGATTGCTGGTTTGTATGGTTCTAGCAGAGTTAACCTGACCTTGCTCTTTAGAGAGAAGTCTTTTCAGCTGAAATATGGAACTGTTCTCATATGACCTCAAATTCAGCCACTTTCCACCTCCCACAATAAACTATGGCTATGTTGTCTTTGTGAATCTCTGTTGAGTGGGACTGCACATGCAATAATAGCTTTTCCCAAGAAACTACAGATTAAGAACCTGATCAGGGCAACCCATTTTTGTGCATTTTAATACTTTTCAATCCACATAAAACAAAGCAAAAATGTACAATGTTATCAAGCTTGTTTCAGCTTTTGGAGGTGCGTGGGGAGACTGTTTTAAAGAAAGCTTTCTACTATTTCACAAAGACAGCCAAAATAGGGCACACTGATGATGTAACATTTGGGAAAAGGTACATATTATTTTAAGGCTAATTTGATAAATTGCCATAATTAAGGACTTCATAATGGCTAGGTCTAATGCAGGTAAGTAAGAGCAGTAGCCTCCTCTTTGTTCTTTTCGAGAAAATGCTGTAGCTTGACTCAAGCCCTGGTGACAGAATGGGCTGATTGCCACTGCATCACCACCATGTAGGACAGAAAAAGATAGAAAAGAATAAAGGGCAGAGTTGAGCAGAACAGAGCCAGCACGTATGCATAATGAGAATTGTTTTCTTAGATGTGCAGTAGTAAACCAGCTTTCTTCTCACCTCGCCTTACCCTTAAAGCTGAGAAATAGAATTTAGCTCTTCGAAATCATGTAATTGGTGACTCAGTTTGAAACCAGATCAATTAGAATTAGTGACAGTATTATCCAAAGCAATCTCTCTAGGTTACAGATTGAGATAACTAATAACATACACTTAGTTTGTACTTAAATCATACCTGAACCAAACTCAGAGAAATGCTGTATATTTGCCTACTACTTAACTCCAAAGATACAGGACCAAGAGGCACTGAGCATTTTGGTTACACCGAGCTCAGTGCAGACCACTGAGCTTATATCCCCCAACTTTAGGCATTAACAGGGGCACTTATATCAGGAGTGTGGCTGCTGTGCACTGCCTCATGGTCAATAAAGGGAGAGAGGTATTTTCAAGGGTGATGCAAGTCTTAGGTGGGGATCAAATCTCTAGAACAACTGATCGCTCTCTTATTTCTATATAGAGTCTTAACTGAAGAACCTTAGTTATGTGATTGATATTAAATAGGTTGAATTTAGATTTGAGGCTTTCCAAGTTCCTGTGAAGAAAGGCTTGGGTCCACAATACTTGCCTTGATCAAATTTTAAAACACTCAAGAGAACTTTTGTAAGTTATTCTCATAGATTGATTTGACCCTAAGTAGCTAGTGGAAATAGAAATGTTATTTTGTTATCAAATAAAACAAATACTTACCGAATTAATACCTAAGCCCCTACTAGATTGACATTTTTTTTTCCTCTGTTCCCTGAGGTCTACTAATATTAAAGTTTGCTGTTGTCCATACAGCCCATATCCAACAGAAATCTTTGAAGGAAGTCATTGTTACCCAGAGACTGAAAGGAAAAAATAGGCAAAGAAAGATTTCTCTTCAACTGGAAGTCAAGTGGGAAAGAAGAGCATGTTTCATCTGTGATATTTCTGACTTTATTATCACACCTATAAGGAGAAGATTTTTTTATGTTGACCCGATGTTTCTGGAAAAAAACATCAGCATCAGAGTAGCTCTTCTGTCTTGAAGAATTTCAGAATGGCAGCTGAAAAGGTGTCATTTCTTACGTTTTTAATATAACATTGCAATCTAACATTTGATCTGCACTTAATTACGAGAGGAAACCATGTAATCCACTTTATGAGACACAGTTAAAAATAGCAGAAAGGGTACTATAATATATAAATGAATTTTGTCAGCTGCTTATATTTAAGGAAATAATAAATTCTATCCAAGCAGTTGAAGAATTGAAAGAGGAAGCAAATTTTCATTGTATGCCTGAAGTCTGAAGGGCTATTCACCAGGGTACTAACAATCTTCAGAGCCAGTAGCTCAAGACCTCATTAAGCCATAGAATAGATTATGTGTATTAAAACACTAAGGTCTGGCTGATTGCTCAGATGTGCTGCAGAAATGTAAAATCTCACTTAGTTCTACTGCTGGTTTCCTGTCCAGCTTTACCAAAGTGCTTTTGAACTGGAAAGCTGCTCTAAGAACTTCTGTACTGCATATTTCTTTCCCAAATTGGTGAAATCAATCCACATTCAGTTTGGTACTGTGAACTGCAGTTATTCTATCATTAAAGGATTTATTCTTCATCAGTTCACAAAATAAGATGTACTATATAGCCTTAAGCATATTAAAAATGATGGACAGATAGTAGGTTTTCACATCCTCAGGTTGTACAACCATATGACTCATTTACATAATCATCATACATGAGTATTCTTTGCATCAAAAATTATCTACTATGTACAGTCTGTATATCTACAATCAGTAAAGCTGTAAAAAAAAAAATGCCTTTAGCTAAATGAATCTCTTCCAGAAAATGTCATGTTTTTTCCTCAAAAAGTTGAAGGAAATTAAGCATAGAAACTGATGGAAACAGGTAAAAAGATGTTCCTTGTTAAATATACAGTACTTAGTTCAATTAAATACTATTTCAAGAATAAGCAGTTCTAAAAACATTTACTTGATTCTTCATCCAAGTGTGTTAAACCAGAATTTGATCACTGTCCACTCTGGGTAAGTTTTGACCCTGAAGGGCGATGGTCTAATATAGCAACCCATAATCAATTCAACAGGTGGAAGCTCAAGATTTAAGGCTGAAGGTAAGGCTCACCTTTTTCTAAAGTGAAAATAATTAACCATTGCAAATAAGGTCTGTAGTAGGTTCTCTGACATTTGAGCTCTCAGATCAGGATTAAATGTCTTTTGGGTCCTTTACTGAAGTCATTCAGGCTTCTTTGGTGTTAGGAATGATGCCACAAAGACTGATTGCAAGCCCCTGAAGCAGTCAAGACCTTAGGCATAAAAAGCTTTACCAATCAACATGAAAAACTCCCAAGATACTTTCAAGCAAACAGGACTCCACAGGAGCCTTCGAAAACTAATGGACTGTAACATATGAAGCTGCCAACATGAAGCAAACAGTTATCCTTAAGTACATCCTCACCTGTATCCTTAAATCAATCCATAATAATTCCTATTGCTGGACTTAACTTTTCCTTCTATATAATAAAATATTTACTCTGGAAACAGAAATATGCCCTCTCATCTGCCTGTTAAAACCAGTCAATTTTGCTGTTGATGCCTTCTCAAGTGATTTCATCCCTGTGTGTGTTCTTACTTTTGTCTAAGAATTTGTATGACATCTTTCCTCATTTTTATTCACTTACTAGTAAAGCAAGCAATGAGGGGAGGGTGGGGGGGGTGGCAAAAAAAAAAAAACCCAACCTTTCATGCCAATAGGATGGAAAAAGCACAACATAAGAAGGCAAGAAGAGACAGACTTGCTAGGTCTCGTAGCAGTTGCCATGGCACTACGCCTGACTTCTCATCTACAATAGCTGCAAGCCTTACTCACTCTCATGCAGGTAGAAGCAGCCGCAGGAGTCACTTTTCATCCTCTCTGGAAGAGGAAATTTATTTTCCCCTCACCTCTTGGGCATTAAAACTCAACCTTGTTCACAGTGCTGAGAAATACTGAGCTTACCCTGAATTTCACATACATTAGAGTCAGCCTACACTACTCTCCACACTGACTCTTCTCTCATTTTCAGCCTCTCATCTTTACTACTGAACCTGTTCCAGTGAACCTCTCTCCAAAACTTTGTCAGTGTTATCTTTTTGTCAGACTTATCCAAGCAACCAGGAAGACACTGACAAAGTCCAAATCTTATCTTCATAATAGTTTTTTAATCTTTTTGATGATTGCACCTATCAATCTGTATAATGTCAAAGAGGAAAGGAAAAGTAATAACTCCTCCTCCTCTAACTTAATCTCATTGAATAAGCTGATAAGACAAACTTCCTTTCCCTGCAGCCTCAAGGGAGCTCTTTTGGCGCACTTTGTCTCTTTCACCTAAATGACATCACCCATTCTCAAAAGTCATTTTTGCCTTTGAGTGATCTAAATCTCTGCTGGCTGTACTCCCAGCTCCCATTTTTAGCAGTAGAGTTGAAGGTGTGCCTTGTCACCTCCAGCTAACAAAAAAAAAAAAAAAAATGTTTCAAGTTTGTTAGATTTCTTTCCCTTCTGTCAAACTTTTTCTTTTCTTCCATCATCAGAACACTCAAACCTATTTCTCCTTTAGCTAAGCTATTGCTAAACCCTATCTGCTTTCCTTTCACATTGTTCTCCAAATCTGTTTTCCCCTCTCTCTGATCCCAAAACCATAGTAGATACTTTTGACATTACCCCTTCTCCTGCCTGTCACCCTGTGTTCTCTGGTTTATTGGAAATACAGCTGTTAACCACCCCCCACCCTTGGAACCTGGTGTTGTCCTTCCGTTATCTTTCACATCACATTCAGGCTTTTCATTTTCAGCTTCAGAACTCTCCGACTCTTCCCTAAACTGACATCTTGGGCTTTAGTTTTGCTTATTTCGCTAATTCTCCGCTCCAAATGCCTTCTTTCCGATTCCTTTTCATAGTGTTCTCTGTCAGTACTTTGACACCTTTATCCAATTCTATTCTTCTGTTTGGAATAACCTCTATAGATTTTAGGCAAAGACTTTTCTTTCTTCACCTCTCTCCTATTGATTATAAATTATAGCAAGTATAATTCCTCATGTCCTTCATTTTAACACCAGATAAAAGCAAGAAAGCTTTGATAAATTCTGCAGAAAAAATAGTTTTAAACTTTTTTCCTTCTCAAAAACACTTTCTAAATTTGCAATCAGCTATTATCACTCCTACATTTGCAGAACAGATTACATTACAGTTTATCACAGCAGCACTCAATCCACATTCAGCTTGGTATGTATCAATGAACATGGTTTAGGTCCTTCCATAAGTAACATGGGACCGTGGAAAAGCTAAACATATATAAAACTAACCAGAAAAAAGCAGTAATTAATAATTTCAATTTTTACAGCTGATTTATTATGATTTAAGAGGCTTGGTGAGGCACAATCTGCCATACAAGGGAAAATTAAGAAGGAAGGATGAAGTGGATACAACAAACAGGCACACGCTGAAATACGTGTCATAAGGAAAGTCAAATGCATTGAAGTCTTTTGGCTCTTTAGTTCTCTGATGCTCCACAGACTATCCTCTCCCTTTTACAATTCTCACTAAAAAATGAGGTAATTGCTGTAGAGTCAGTATTAAGTAAATTTAGCCAAAATGGGATTGGATGGTTTCAGAGTAGCCCCTGTACCATCAACTAAGTAAAATATAGCATAGTTGCCTTCCCCTGGGGAACATGGGGAAAACCAGACCTATCTTTAGTGTGTCTCAACCATCTGTCCCCTCAAACTTTTATATTAGCCACTTTCTAAGACCTATTTGCAAGGCCAGAGAGGTCTCTTTAAAACAAAACTGTAAACCCAGAAAATCTGAATTCAGAGTTGTGCTCTGGACACATTTATAGTATTCTGGCTCTACCTACCATTCAGTGATGGAAAGGAATTTTCTGACTCCTTACTCCAGTTAGCCTGGTGGAACTAATGTAACCATGATAAACAGAGTGGGATTCCATCCACTTTTAGTGTCTGTATGTGTCATCATCCCCCCCCTTCCCCAAGTATTTTTTTGGGGGAAAAAAAAAAAAAAAGCAGAAACTTTCAAGCCACTTTGCAAGCTTTGCTCTTCAGGGCCTGTGAGCAACAAGGGGCAAACAGAAACTATGTGCAAGATTTATTGTTCATTTTTTTTGTGCCTCCTGCTCTTCCTTCGCAGAGGCATACCCACCAGGATCCTGCTGCCTTAAACTGGAACTTCCAGCCCTATATGTAGGACCACTTAGAACAATGATGTCATTTATACACTGGCCACAAATGCCAGCTTCACTGTTTGTAGCTATACCCTTTGTTCCCTTTCAGAGTAGCATATGGTAATAATCACCAGCTTTAAAAAACTGCGGCAAATTCATTCAGCAAAGGAAAACACAGATTGTGATAATTCAGTATCTGGAGGTCAAAGTTCCAGACCTGCTCCAGCCAGACTCATGTGACCTATTATCAGATTTTACATGCAACCGTGCAACCAATTCCTGCAGAAGTAAAAAGACCTGCCTGAGCTCAAGCCGGCTGCAAGGCTCATTTCAATGTCTAATCACATTCCAGCTCTGTAGCCGCACATCTTCAGTTTTCACCCTTTTTCTTGTCATTATCCATTAATTTTTGAATTACAAAACCACCACAGATCACAGTGGTGATATTAGTGAATTTCTGGTTTGTTTTTAGTTCTGGCTGTTGCAGAAAGTACTGAAAAACATCTATGGACTTACATTTTTCAGTGAATTTGCTTTAGTCATACTGCACTTCTTGTATTTGCTTTCCATGAGTGCTCAAACAATTGAGTTTTCCTGACATAAATGCCTGTGGAGAGGGAATGAATGTCAAGGTCTTAAGCCAAAGCATTTGTGGCAACCAAACTTATCATTCAATCCCAAAGTCATGTGCACTCTTTCATTTAGTAAATAGAAAGAAACTCACCATTGTGATTTATGATTGAGTACCTCTAAGCAACACAGCTTGAAAACGAAAAACTAGCAGAGTGTTGTCTACAGTATAAAGGGGAAGGCAGGGCATGAGAAGGTGAAATAGAAAAATACATAAGGAAATCTAAACTATTAAATAAGGTTAAAGAAAAATAGGACTTTTAATGTTGTTTTTTTTTAATCTTGAGTTGGCAATACCTTTAAGTCTTTGTCATTAGTTTTGAATGCAAACTTCAAGACAAGTTGTGAGCCATCTTTCTTTCCTTAGTTTCCTTCTCTCATCTTTGCTGTTCTAGTTCTTGGTAAAAGAGGGAAGTCCTCATGGTTCTCACATATTTTCATCTACTACAGCTGTATCTTTTCAAGTTACATTTCTCTTCAATCACAAACTTCATTCTCCTGTGGTCAATTTATACTACGCTTTTAAGTAAAATTTACCAGAACAGGGATTTTCACACTTTGTTTTAGAAATAATTATGCATTTTTGCCTTTTGAGAAAGAAGTTAAATATAAATACTCAGCAACATACAGTTAGCCGTATTCCACTGAGCTGGATAAGCTGCAAAACAACTTAATACAAGTGACAATAACTGCATATATAAACACTGAAAAAAAAGAGTAATCACATTCTATATTTCTGCAAAATACATTATAAAAACATGCATGTTTTACTAAAATACAAACTGTATGTGGCCCATAGAATACTGGTTTTAATGTTCTCATTACTGTTAAATTATTTTCTTGTCAGGTGTACAATTTAGTAAAAATATTATTAGTTAATGGCACTGTATTGGAGTTTAAATTATTGGGTTTTTTTAAATGAAGTACGCTCAGAAAGTCTGTTCCCTAAGAACATAGCTGAAAAGGTGATTTCTAGGAAAACACTAAGATCAGATTTACGTAGGACTTTCAACAGGTGGCTGATGGGGGTTGCTGTAGGTACCTATTTTGAATGCTGGCTATTGCACACATGTACAGCAGTGTGCTGGGGTTAATGTTGTAAATCTCGAACTTTTAACTCATATGCAACCCAAAACCTGCAAGAATGACACTACAGAAAAACTCTGACCCAAGAAAGTTATATGAACAGAGATTATTTTACTGTTCCCATCATTGCAACACTAAGGCACCTTTCCCAAACAGTATCTCTTTAACATGACATTCTCATTTTCACTTAAAGTTGTGTATGGTATTTAATAACTTTCCCCCCCACTTTTAGTTGTAATTTCTGTTATGTAAGAGAAGGCAAGCGGAAGACGGTACTCACACAGCACAGACCTATGACATATTGCCACAGATATTTATATTCATTGTAGAGCACAAGTGTTTTACTTCCAATAGATGCGAAAGCTTGTGCTAAAAAAAATAGTTGAAGAGAATAGTCAAGTATTGGACTGCAACACAAGTATTCTTACAAACAATAACGTTGCTTTACTTACCTGGCTTGCAGCCAGCTTCCAAACTTACCTATGTGTCTATTTTTTCATAACAAACTTCTTGGGAAACATGGCTTTGCTTTGTGCTTACCTCTACTTCTATTTTATCAGTCACAAAGCATTTTTTAGGAGGAATGCATGTTTTAATTTCCACTTTATTAAGATCTTTACTCTTTAGCTACTAGTGAAGAGAGATGCACCGATTTACTGTATAAGATAGGAAGACAGTCTCTAAAGAGATTTATTTAAAACTTTGACCTACCTTTTCAGTGACCCTCTCTGAACAAAAGTCCTCAGTACACTTCTCCTGCACAAGAACTTCTATTTTAGAAAAGTACAGTTCAGTTTGATGGAGGCCAGCAATGGACTGCTCCATGCTTTTCCCCCTCATTGAAGGATTCACATTGAGTTCAGGAACTAAAAAAAAAAACTTTATTTGAATACTTGCTTTTAAATACCATTTCTGGAATAAACTAAAGTTAGAAGTCCCACAGGATTAAAATTCTTTGGGTCTAACTCGGAACACAATTATTAATCCGATACCAACGTGAACATCCAACATTACATACTTCGGAAATTTAAAGATCAAATTTCTTTATATAATGTAAGCAAATAATACATTTTAATAAAAGAATTTACATTGCTGTGAGTTAAATCCTAGAAGTGTAACAATACATCTTCTAATGGACCTACAAACAAGAGAATTGAACACACTGCCTGTTTTGTTTGGCCAGCTGCTAGCCACAGAGTACACACAGTGGCCCACTAGTTCACAGAAGCAGCCCAGGATCAGCCACACTATTCCATTTGCTCAGTTAGTGTTATAAGGCAAAAACAGGAAGGCAGGCAACTGTGCTGTACAAAATTATCAAGTAGGAAAAAGTGTGGTAGGGCATAAATCCCTAGGAAAGTCAGTGCCACTAAGTCGGTGTTCTAGTCCACAAGAAATAACTCACTCCTACTTTCACAGTCGTAGCCATAGCCGTAATTTTATTCATTGTACTTAACAGAATGATGCAATAAAAGTACTTTTAAAATGGATGCACTGTCAAAGTAATTAAAGCATTTTCATGATTGAGAAGTCTGTGATAGGGAAAAGTCTCTTACATTCATCCCTCTTTCCAGTAATGCCTGCTTGCACAAAGAGGTGAAATGAAAAGTCCATCATGAAAACATACTTTGAAAAACTTGGTTCTATTCTTCAAGCCTCGGGGGTTTTTGACAGTTTATTCATGCTCTACAGAACAGGCAAAGTAGAAGAAACTTCATATTTTACTAAGTACATGTTCTTGTGGCCTGTAATTTTTACCACTTCATTCTTGGCAGGTCAGTGCAACGTAACTATGTTTTTCTCAGTTTTCTTTACTGTACTGTATAAAAATACAGTCACAAAGAGAATTTCCCATCATAGACAAATCAGCTCTAGAAGTGAGGGAAAAGCATCCTTTGGATTCTATCAGCTAGAAATTCTGAAGTGCCTCAGACCTGGTTACATCCAGCAAACTACACAACTGCTGGCACCTGTGTACATCAGCAGCTGCCGGAATCCTTGTTTGAGAATCTCTGCATTGGCTGGGGGACTCCAGCACCCCCTTCCCTTTTCAGTGCAGTACCAACATGTTTGTTTCTTTTTTTATCTTTATCATCTATACGTATATTTTACATTTAGAAGAACTGATCCAAGTATTCTTATAAGGCTGCACATACAAAACTGGCCTGATACTAACCACAACCTGAAATATATCACAAGTTTGAATGTATAGTCGTAATACCATGTTAAAAAGGGAAAAAACCCCTACTGCTAACCCAGACAAAAAGAAGTTTTTTTTCCTGAAGGAACTTTCAACTCTACTTCCACCCCTGTTGAGCTAATACTTTAAGAACTCCTTGTACTGAACAGATTTGATGGATATTTTACAGTAATGCATTTTGTCAAGGAAGCATCTAATGGGAACAAGTTACTATATAGACTCTAACAGGGCTTGCCACATTTTTGCTAGTGTTTTCAATGTCCACACAACAAGAATTTGCCCATTAAATTTATAGACCAATTTTATGCTAACTGTACTCATTACAGTCTGTGAGGAAACTAGGTAATTGGGTTGCTATACTTCTATCTTTAGAAATAAATTACAATTACTGCTTAGTTAGAATAATTTAAAACATCTGACTGTGCCTGTTCTAAGCATCCATTAACAAATGCCGGCTTCTACTTGACTTCCCACTGCATTAAACAGGCCATTTCTGTACACAAGACAAAGCAGCTAATCAACTGGAGGTTGAAAATAAATATGCAGAGAGCAGGCATACAAACTGCAGTGTTAAAATACATTTGTCTTATGCCAAGATTCATTTGTAAATTCATTTCAAGTGTTACACTTACTAAGTCATGTTGATGTGTTTTCAAGATGGTTAACCGCTAGAAACCCAATAATATTTACAGTACAATTAAATGGAGTTATTCAGCAATACTCAAAAGCAGAATCTGAGACCGTAGATGTACAGAAGCATTTGTATGCTGCAGTACTCAGTACTGTAACACCTAACTCTTAGATCCTTTTACAGCTAAGGGACTCTGACTTCGATGCTCAAGATTTCTGAAATTACTCACTGTCTCTGTGTGACTGTTCAGACATCTAGGAAAGCTGGTAAAACAAAGCTGAGCTGCCCAGTAGAAAAGACCAGCAAGGAGCACAGACGCAGAGTGATTTTACATTTGTGAAGATATACTAACTCTCTGCAGGGAACCGCAAGGAAACACTTCCCTGCAATTATGAAGCCTTTGGGTTTGTAAACCTGAATCCTTTCCCAAAGTGAAACAACTAAGTCTACTCCAAGCATATCTCAGGGGACAATAAAAAAAATCATACTATTACCTTTTAATTCCATAACTTTGAGATAGCTAACCACAGAGTTGTAGAAGCTATAAATTAAATTCTCTCTTCTGAATAAGGGATAATTAACTCCCATCTACCAAAAAGTACCAGCCACCATGCAGTAAAACGTCCTGAATATAGATGCAATCACCCAATCCATTCAGTGTTCATACAACAAAGATCCACTGAGCAAGGAGAGAAAAAAAACAACCAAACAAAACCAAATCCAAACTGTAAGCTACTATTTGGAAAGCTTACATATAAACTTCAGATGTTTTCATTTGTTTTGTGAAAGGTGGTAATCGAAGATCAATCATCCACACATCAAACAAGTGCTCTATGCCTGCTGACTGAACAGCACCACAGCTCCTCCTGAGAATACCTTCTAAGCTGACTCCTGTAGGCAAAATAATCTAAGGAATGCTTTGAGATGTGACTAACAAAACCTCTTGGCAGTAGCTACATCTCTGCTATTTTTTGGAATTCCAGAAATAACTATAGGCAACTAAAGAAATTGACAGGCAAAAAATCAGGCATGGATGGGATGCTATGCAAATGGCTGTGACATGACTTTGGTCTATATTTTGAACCTGGCTACCTAGGAAGTTCAGCATTAGTTTACCAACTAAATCTTGCTACAGCTGTTGCCTCAAACCAGCAATATTACTCCTGTAAGACTGGGCATTCTGCTGCTGAGTCAGGAAAAATACTGACTGGGAATATAATCATCAAATCTAAAGTGGTTCTTTATGGGAATTACATTTTTAATTACAAAAGTGAAAGTGACTCTGATATTAAGAAATAACATCAGAAGTCCTCTATCAAAAGTCAGTAAGTTCTGCACCAAATTAAAGCAGTGAGTAATTCTAGAACTGGAATAAACTAATAGATCTTCACAAAAAGAAAAATAGAATACATAGTAGAAAATAAGTAGGAGACTTGACATCCCTTAAGTAGCTTTTGGTAAGAATGGATGCTTGTGCCACCTAGATGCTAAAGAAGTATATATATACACTTTGTAGAGATGAGATGATGGAGGAGCTAAAAAGGGGACATTACATACATCCATCGGTGGCTCTGTTCAGGGAGAAAACAGAGTACAGGAATTCCAGTATCAACAAAAAATTTGAAGTTACTAGTTACTAGACCTGTTACCCATTAGATTCCCTTAGTAAACTGTTCATTTTGGATACTATTTCTACAGAATAAGTAATTTCTTAATATTAGGGTACTTCACCTTAGAAGTAAAAAGTTTAAGATTAGGTCTTCAAACCATTTAAAGTAATGCATATACTAAGTAAAATAGTCACTTTTTTTAGGTTGTTTATTTGGCTAAAAAGGTGGTATTATATACAGCAGAAATGTATCCAACACATTTCTGTCCCTGTAGTTCTGTAATCTATGAAACCAGGAATTATATTTGAACAGAAGTATAGAAATTTTCTTGATAAATACATTTATTCACAAGGGTAGTTTTATTCTTTATTTTCTTAGTGTACTCACACAAACTCTGGGTGCAATATTAAAAGAATAGGTCAATGATTAGAAGTCACTCAACATGCAGATCACAACTTCAAGTTGCACTTTACTTGCACAAAGTATAAGGAATCCCTACAGAACACAGAAAAACAAATGCATGAATTGGGATTCATTAGTGCAGTAAAAATGAAGCCATTAGGAGACTGCTGTATTGTGATACATTCTGGCCTACCATGAACACTTTGAGGCCAAATACGATTCCCCAGTATTCATCATGACTGCTCCAACATGAGGTTCCAAACAGAAACATTTTTCTGAGGAGAACTTTGTCTCTTTATGAATGCACCTTGTACCCCAAGAAACAGCTCCAAGTCATGGAGCCAATCCACGTGGCCTCCTCCTGGCAAAAAAGCCGCGACAATATCAGCTGCTAAGATATAAATACAAGTGTAATGTGTGTGAACAGAATATCCAAAACTGAGAGCGTGTTTGCTCACAATCTGGTAAGGCTGAAAACGAAGACAACCATCAGCCAGATTAAACAGTTACCAAGAGACCTTGGGTGGGGAAAAAAGCATCAGCTTAAAATCAAGTATCCAAAGCACTAACATTTCTAACAGTGAGAAGAGAGAAGCAGTCAAAACCTGGACTGACACCGAGAAAATGCCCTCCTGGCATCTCAAGCTCTGTTGAGGCCTATGGGATCACCCTCCCCAGCAGCCAGGAGCAGCCTGCATGCCTGCCAGCGGGCTGACAGTACAGGGTGCAACAAGCACTGACTGCGCATCCCCTCGTGGGGTGCTGTCCAACAAGTGGGTGGATTAGTGAAGCATAGGGAACAACACAGGTATGCATGCAGCTACAGCATCCCCATCTCCAAAGATGCATGGAAAATAGGCTAACGTGCTCCTGGGAAGGGTGGGCTCTTCTAACCCAAACCTCCTGTTAAAGGGATAGAGGTGAGCACATAACTGCAAACTTGTCAGGGATTGCTGTTTAGATGTGTTTAGGTATCTGAAGGTGTTTACTAAGGCTTTGTAAGGGTCTAGTCAGTCACTTATCTGTCATATTGCTGCTATTAATCCTGCATGTATAGTTCATGGGCTAACAGTTAATTACAAGCAATTAATAAACCAAAGCATTTTAATTCTAGCTTGATTTAAGCCACAAGTTGTTTTCCCCTACAAGAAGCACATGCACTCTCTTCAGTGTTTTCTACTTCACACCAATATGCAGCCTTCGGCTAAAACTCAACTGTCTCAGGTTTTTCTTTTTCTTTATTCTCTTTTTACTTTTCCTTCACCTGAGGGCACCTAAGATATTCAGGAAATGAACCAAGTATCTATACAGGTCACATGCTTCAGTGCTCAGACTGATTCCAATCAAACTACTATAACTGTACACCCCCTAGATAATGGCTCCAAAATCTGGACCAAAATAGATCATGTCTTTGAAAAGTGGATATTAAGTTCTTGGGTTAGACAAATGGAAATTTAAATGGTTTAACACATATGCTAGCTTTCTTAATGTGGCTTCTTGAAGAAGATGCTCTAATAAATTTAATCCACTAGATCAGATCTTTGCATCAGGAAATTCTAATTAAACACTGTATGAAAAATTGGCAAGTTTCTACCCCCACAACTGACAAGCTTTAGTTTTAGCTGACTTCTAGAAAACATTGAAAAAAGTGTCATTCGTGTTTATTCCTTTTTTTTAAGCAGCGTAAAAAAACAGTTAAATTTAATTTTGTATGGTTCACTATGTACTTCTGCTGACATTTTTGTAAATTAGAGATAATCAAGAAGCCTTTCACATGTTTTAACTTCACAAATTCTCAGTCTTTTGAAAGCATGACATCTGCAAAATCTAATGCTTGGGTTGCAAGATGTAAGGCCTCGTTATCATCCCTATATCCTAAGCAGACTTACATAAAACTATACATTGACAGATCTTGTAATCAAAGACACTGAACAAGCATGCTCGCTGATCTATGACTCAGACCCTCAGAACCTTTTTGAGGCTCAAAAATACCAGTGTTCATTAAGTGTAAACATGCTGCTTCTAAACTTTTTTTTATTTATGGGCTTCTAACTTTTGATTAGTCAAAATAATTATCTCCTAGAATTCCTTTTTCCATTCTTCTATCATCAGGAGAAAAACATTCTGTATTATTCATAAAGATTTTAAAAACTAACTAAGCTTACAAGACATTGTCACCTTAGCAACTACTTTTTAGAAGTTACTCTGCAAAAGATGATTTTTAACATGTACTTAGAGTTTAAAATAATTTCTAGACTAGCAACTGGCTACAATTTTAGAAAGCCATAAAGACTTAAATCTGAAGAAGAGAATTCGAATTTAACAGAGCCTTATGTGACAAAAACATCTGTTCATAGTAAACTAACGGTTTTCAAAGCTATTCATTCAAGTGCCATACAAAGAAAGTGACTACTGGAAACCAGAGTAAGCTAGAACTCCAAGAAATACTACAGGGAAAAAAACCCCTGCAGTTAAAAACACACATAAAAGGCAGTTATTCAAACACAGCCAGCCAGTGAAATAAACACCTCAGCTGTCGGTTGCATGCCCCCTAACTCAAATCAACACTGCTCCAATGCCATATTTATTATTCCTCACTTCTACTACTCCCCAGTCCTTTTCCAAGTTAACAGAATATCTAAACTTTTTTTCCCCCCCTGCTAAGTGCTAGGAAGAAAACTACTCTTCTATTTCTCCCTGTTCAGGAGGTACACTCCCCCATTACCAAATCACAGTCTTACCTACTTTACTGTTTACATATTCCAGAATATGGAATCAAAGAACTGGAAATCCTTCCTTTTCTCAACCAAGTGCTTCAAACAAGCACAGTAGGAGCATTTCTCCAATTAACATTTACCCAGCACATTCCACCTCCTCATTCCCTTAACACATCTGAGTCATAACCGCCAGCTCAAGCGACTGGAAATTAACCTACTAAAGCAAAAGTGCATAAAGTTACAGTCATTTGACACAACTTCATGGAAGCCTACATCTGGGAAACTGGAAAGCTTCCCCTTGGAATAAGTGAATTTTATTTAAGCCAGAGAAGATCTGTGGAAAGATGCAGTATCTTGTATGAAGTCCACTGATGTGCTACAAAAAAAACCTCAATCAACCTCCCTCCCCTCCCCCCCCCAAAAAAGGAGGCTTTCAGAGATACGAGCTCTTGTTTTAGATTTAGTGCTAAGGGTTACAAAGGTTATCAGACCACTTACAGCCCCTCCTCCTTTTTCCAGGAGGGTTACTGTTCTTTTCTAAGGAAAATGAAAGATGAACTCATTCCCCTTGAATAATTATGGATTTAGGCTTGTAAGCAAAAGCAGTACTGAGTATTCCTACCCTCCTTATCACAATGTTTTGTACCTTCTCTGTCCATTTCTCACTCAAAGTCAAAGCCTGGTAGATAAAATAACCCCCCAAATTAGACCCTTAAGTTCATCTTCTAGCCAGCTGAATACCACATGAATAGTTTATTTTTAAACAGCATTTCTGTTATTTTGAAAATTGAACATTGGTTAAGCAGCAAGAGGTAACTTTAATATCTGTATTAGTCTTTGAATCACAATTCAATAATCCTTGACAGAATACAAAGGCTTCTGCCTACCTTGCCTATTTGGTCTGTGCCACACCACTCTGTCAAACTCCACCTGCTGGATAATCTTAACACAAGCCTGGAGAAGCTTTCATTTCCACCAGCACTGATACAACACCTAGATACAATGATAAAACTGATTGAACGGTATACCTGATTATATATCCTTCATGCTTTTTGCTTCTACCACTCTCTATCAGTACTACAATCAAGTGAAATCTCTGCATAGATTATTTTTTCTAAACACCCCAGGTTAATGGGCCATATTTGTAACTAACCTCAATTTCTGGTAATGCAGTTATATACAGGAAAAGCCATGGCTCCGTGTCAGAGCTCAGGAGAAAAAAGTATACTTCATGTCTTTCAGCCTCTGCCAGTAGAAAAGCAGAAAGTAACATGTATATGTAACTTATAACTCATATTTAGATAATTTTTCATATGCAATGAGATAAAAGAACAGGTCAAAAAAGCCATGGATCTCCAAAAGAGTACCAACTCCAGAGAATGCCAATTCTATGCTAATTAAAGGATTTGAAACATACACATCCGAGTGCTAGGGGACTCTTCCACTTGCTACTCCTTCCAGTAAATTGAGTCAAATCATGTTACATACATTCAGCTGAGCTACAATGAAGCATCCAACTTTCTTTATGGCTGAGCTCTACTATTCATGTTTAGAAATATTTCCAGTTGTGGGGCTGGAAGAGGCATTACATTTGAGAATAGTAATTTAGTCAAAAGCTGGGAGAGTATGTATTCACTTTGAATACCACTCAAATATTTCTCTAGAAACAAAAAAGTGAACACCATTTCACACAGTTGATGTCGCAGCATAGGCAGTAAAAAAACCAAACACCTGCTGTGTGAAGATTATCATAATTGCAGAGTATCGTCACAAAATAAGCACAAGTGAGGACTATTTGCAATGAGAAGTTTTATAGAAGCTTCAAGACAACTATTATTTCTGATGAAGAACTATTTTTTTCCTCTTGAAAGAAGTCCATCTATTTTCGCCAGATCTCCAAATGAAACTGTTGCAGAACCTCTCTGGGCTGGTCTTGCCTAAGAAAAAAATAAGAAAAAAGAGAGAGTTAATTTTAAGTTAAAATATTTTGCAAAAAGCTTTTAAAGCATCAGTAATTTAAAAAGTACCTTCAAACAGAAAATAGTTCAGCTTCACATTACCTGTGACTCATGGAATTTCCAGCCAATCATGTAGTATATCTGAAACGTGGCAGGTACCGAGCCATCGCTATTTCCATACATTTCTGTTAGGGCAGGAAGGGAGAGGAGAAAAAAAACAAGGTACACAGAACATCAGTTCTAAGAAATATTTAGTCCTCAGAACATGAGAACTAAGTACGACATATTCATCACAATGACTCAGTGACAAGATTTGGGACAATAAAAATATCTCATACTGGTGTATCAACATAGTTCAAATCCCATCATAATTAAGGTTAAAAATACCTGTACGATAATGGTATTTTGTTCTATTCCCAAATGTTTGCATTTTTGTTTGTGTTAAAAAAAACCCCAAACACCCAGAGGTCAGAGAAAATGACACAGAAAATATGTTCTTAAAGTCATTTCAGATTAACTCACTACCTCTCAAATACCTACCTCGGTAAATTGCAGCAGCTGCCAACATGGTCTCCCTGTGTAGCAGAGGTTTTCTATTCCAAGAGCAATTACTCTCACCCATACCTAAAAATATGTTTTAGCTTTAAGAAAAAGAAGATATAGCATATGCCATGAGTTAAGTGTCATGCACTAATGACAGATTTTTACTAAGCCAGAGTAAGTATAGAATCCTCTGAATGTCACTGTGAGACACAACAACTTACCACAAATAATTAGGCGAGTTTCTTACCTATAAGAATCCAAGCCTTTTAATGCCAATGCTTTGCAGTTTGCATTGCTAGGAATGATTTCAAACTATTACTTCTTCAGCCTGAGTCTTCAAACATTTAAATTTTCCCAGTATAATTTACTTTAAGCACAAGTACAAAGTGTTTATTCAGACACACCACTCGAACGTATTTTTTTTTACCAGATAAGCATCAAAATTACTATCCCAAGAGATTTTTAGTAAGAAATAAACCAACCACAAATCTAAGCTCTTTAATCACTTACTGCATCTGAATGTTTCTGCAGAGAATGGACATTCTATTTTCATTAAGGAATTACTCTAAACAACAGCAGCTGATTCGAAGTAAGACACCCTGAATTGCTCTGTAAGTAACAGCTGACTGCATATGAGTGACTATTTCACAATCTGTGACAAATGAGATCAAAACACTAACTCAATTGTTAAGCATCTCAATTGTTTTTGCTTCCTCAGCAGACTCCAATTTGAGGGTCTATTTAGTCTCATTCCAAAGCAGTTTCCTGAATGTCCTGATAATTAGGGAGGCTCGCAGGAAAAGTTAGTATGTAGGATATATGCTTCTGTCTCCCTTTCAGGGCTTTTCAGCAGCTTACACTGAACAGGCTCACAAAGAAGGGGAGCACAAGGGAAGTGGAAAATTCATAGAAGGCCACGAAGAAGCAAATCTTTGACGTCTGCTTCCCAACACAAATCTGCAGACAGGCATAATCTCCTGACTCACCAGAGATAAGGAAAAAAGTAATGCTTCCACTGTTACAATAAACTATTTATTATTTATATCTTTTTAAGGAAGACTTTTTTATGAAGCAGATAGTGATAACACTGGAACAGGTTGCCCAGAGAGGTGACAGATGCCTCATCCCTGGAAACATTCAAGGTCAGGCCAGACAGGGCTCTGAACAACCTGATCTAGTTGAAGATTTCCTTGCTCACTGCAGGGTGGCTGGACTAGATGACCTTTAAAAGGTCCCTTCCAAGCCAAACCATTCTATGATTTGGAGTTAAGAAACACACAGTGAAATTCTTCTGCGTTTGCATCACTGATACAGAAAACATGTATGTTTCCATAAAGTATATACTTGCCTTGCAAATCTTCCATAACCTCAAACAACCCTGGGTAGTTGACCTGAATTTCATCAGTATCCTAAAAGAATTGAGAAGCCTAGTTTTAGAGCATATCAAGCTAAACCAGTAGCATTATGCTAGCCTTCAGAGCTGCTAAAAAACTACTCATCTACCACTTCTGTTCCAACTGCGTATTTCTCAGAAGAATATACTGTCTTAACATTTCTAAGAAGTTTTGCTTAGTAGCCCAAATGCACTCAAATTTTAACTGAAATGCCATTATTTTCTTCTTGGCTTTAGAAGAAACAGCAAGAGTGTCTAGCAGCTCTAACATACTCTGACATTTCTCCAAGACCATTCAACTTGTACGGGGCCACTAGCCAAAGATACACTTCAGTTGGTTTCATTAATCACAGTGAAGCCAAGAACAGAGGCAGTCCAGGCTATTTCAGAAACTTATTCAGCAAGGTGCCTGACATGCAGAAGGAAGCAGCACATTACTAATACATTTGTAAATAGTATTTTTTATATACCAGCAGCTCTGATGTTCTGGACTGTTCTGTCTGATTATTGTCCTATTTATAATTACCACAGTCAGGGTGTTAAAGCCAGCTCTCGACAGCAGATGCCCCAAATCAGAGACGGCAGTGAATGGTGATACGTGAGGAGAAAATCCCCCTTCCCTCTCCAATTCTGCTAGCTGCAAAGAGCAGCGAAGCTCATACAGGGTGTCTCCCCCAAACATTGCACCAATGAATACTCCATCTGGCTTAAGAACTTGGTGAATCTACAACACAGAAAAAAAAAAAAGTTTTTTGTTATTAAGCCTATGTAACTAAGAAGTTCTTAGGACTTTTTTCTTTTTTTAAATGAACTTAAAACAATCATTATAATAGTTTTAATAGTTTTTTTAATATTGACTGTAGTCTACAAGGCAAGCTGCGCCAAAGCTTTTGGTAATACTGCAAGATAAATAATCTGTCCAAAAAGAGACTGTTTGTTCTTAAGAAAGAGTGAATCCCCAGAAAGTAAACTGACAGTCAGGAAACACAAAATGGACTGTGGTAATCTAGGGTAAAACTATTTTCAATGGAATACTCCTAAACCAATATCCTCAAGGAATTTACTTCTGAAAAATAAGGTAGATTCAGACAGCTTCTGCTTACTTTTAGTTTCTCAGATGAGGGCAGCAAAAACACTTTTTAAGGGCTTAAGAGAAATGAAGACCTTAGTTTCTAGTAGTGATCTTTGCACTTCTCAACGCACAATAGAGTAGTGCAACTCTTACTGTGTCTACCCCTACTTATTTTTAACTAGCCAGAATAGCAGTATCATTACTAAAGCACCAAGGCTGACAAGCTGCTTTCTTGTCTAGTAAGTCCTAGCCCCGTTCCTACTGAAGAAGGCCAACAAATTAATACTTTCTTTTTTCCTTAAGAATTGGCAATGACCCCTGGTTTAGATATCCAGAAGAGCCACATTACATAATCAGGCTAACAAGACAGCAAGAGCTTCAAAGAGTTTACCCTAATGATTTGAAACAAAAATATTTTAAACTGTTTTTTTAATTAGTATTTATTTTAATTATTTTATTATTATTATTATTAATCAAGCTACCTTTTCTATGCTACTAAATAAGCCTTTAATTGACAGGTTAGAAGTTTAAGCAGTTGAAGGCTGTTTCTATTAGTTAAAGCCAGTAGTCCCAAAGTAGGAAATGAACATTCATGATGAAAGTTGGCCAAGAACTCCAGTTCCCTCCCTGTTGTGAGGCATTATAATGCATCAGTTATTTTTACTATGGAGGTAAAAATATTCAACACTCCATAGAACACTTACATTTCAAAGAAAATTATATATTTCTTTCCAAGCCTTTTAGCCTTCTATTAGTTAAAGCCAGTAGTCCCAAAGTAGGAAATGAACATTCATGATGAAAGTTGGCCAAGAACTCCAGTTCCCTCCCTGTTGTGAGGCATTATAATGCATCAGTTATTTTTACTATGGAGGTAAAAATATTCAACACTCCATAGAACACTTACATTTCAAAGAAAATTATATATTTCTTTCCAAGCCTTTTAGCCTTTTTTTTTTCTTGCCTTTTTTTTTTTTTTTTTTTTTTTAAAACACTGAAGGCATTCAGATGTCTATTTTTATTTCCCTGACAGCAGGGTACTCCTATTCATACCAAAAGGTGATAGAATAGCACTGTAATGACTGACCACTTTGAAATAAATGAAAAAACAGCAAACTGGTTAAAATATTCCTTGCTCTTGCTCTCAAGTTAGCCGATTTGAAAAAGGTTTTCATCTGCAGGAAGGAGCTGAAATAATCCAAAATCAGACTTTTTCAGTAACAGTTTCAGTTTTCTGTCCTTAACAAATATTTGCTTCATTTAAAAAAAAAAAAAAAAAAAAAAAAAAAAGCTGCCTTTATCTGATTAAAGTTATATTTCAAAATAAGTAGCCGAGACATGAAAATAATACAAGTTCCATAAACAAGTTCTGGAGAAATGAGATTTAGAAAACTCTTGTATGACAAGCAATAAGAGCTAACCCACAAAAATCAATAGCATTGCCTCAGTTTACATTAGTTACCATGATCTCAGCTGTTAAGACTATAAAATATTATACAAACATGATGTTTCACAGTAATTTATTTCAAATTGATTTGAGACAGCAAATGAGTAGAAATACCAACTGATGCTCCACAAACTGCCAAAAATATTGCAAAAAAATACTTGTGCATAATATAAGCTATTTCTGTGCCTCTTATTTAAACAAGACATGGAAATATAGAGCACTCTGCATGCAAGTAATGGCAAGTGCTGATTTTTAGTATTACAAAACAGTTTCTTACCTCTCTAAAAGCTCTAGGAAGGTCATTCACCCAATGTAAACTGAAATAACAGAAGCATACATTTTATAATTGTGTATTAAATAAAATTTAGGGAATTCAAATAATTATATTACCCAAGTATATTTCGGAAGCGAAAGCAACGAACTGGTTTCTCAAGCTGCAAAAGTTCTGAAATGCCTTCCTAAAAGTGATACTAAATAAAACCAAAGTTCATAAAAATAGTTTTTTATTTTCTTTGTTTGAAGTTGGGAAGATACAAGTCCTGGAGACTAGTTTGTCAAAATCCAGGAAAGAGAAGCTACATGTGTCTTGAAGGAAAGCAAAGGAACAAAACTGTAAGAACCACCAAGACAGCAGTTATTCATAATGCACGCTCATATTAGCTATGCAAGCATATTTCTTAGTGCTGTTTAATGGACTATTAATCTTTCTCTTTTCCTTAAAGTTACTCTGAAAAGAACATTGTTTAACACCTTTAACCAAAAAATAAAATGTAAATAAATGATTAACGCATACCTTAAGCTGCTAACAACAAGATCAAATGTATCTTCTTTGAAAGGAAGGAATTCCTCATCAGCTACAACATTGACCGTAGGGATTTCAGATTCTACAGCATTTTTCTAATGTTGTGTTAGAAGAAAAACAACATCAGAAACTCACTTTTGCTTTCCTGTGTTATGGAATTGAAGGACATTAGCATTCAGAAAGCTACTTACTAAAGCATTCTCTGCAATATCAACTTGAATAAGCTTTTCAATGGTTTCCTGAAATAAAATTTTGAAAGTCTATCAAATATTTAAGTTGTTTTACAAGCTGATGTTAGTCATTTTTTGGAATGTTCACACATATGTATAATAAGTTGGAAGAAATCTCTTTAACACTTGATAAAACCTTATGGAAAGCACAAAACATTTTCCCCCCTCAACACAATACTTAGTAATTGCTCCCAGGGAGAACAGCTGAGGTAAAAGTAGTAACAGAAAACACATTCTGCATTTTTAGGTATAAGTTCAGTCAGATATAAAACATGGATTAACAGCCAATGAAGTACCCTTACTTACAGCACAGTTCACAAAAAGTAAACTGTTCACCATTTACAAATCTTCATAATGATATTTTGCTTTGACAACTAAATGCATCCAACAAAGGTGGGTTGAAAAACGTACATCTCCCTACTCAACACCAAAGGTTAAAGCGTCATACAACGGGCAGCTTCCCCGCACTCCTATCTGCCTAGCCTTCAGTGGCAAGAGCATAACAGCCTGCACAACACACGTCTTCGGACTGTAGCTACAGATGTGAGAGGAAAAATACCTGAGGAGTTACCTCACCAAGACTCAGAGGATTGTTTTAAGTTACAACAGAGACCTCTTGGAAAATAAAGAGATAAAAACATACTTACTTTAAACACACTAAAGTATGAAGACACGGTACCTTGGTTAAATGTTGAGCTATGTAACCTCTTCCAGACCCCAGATCCAAAGCAAGAGGAAATGTTCTAAAGGACAAGTTCAGCAACATAAAATGCAATCAAGACTTAAGCTATTTTAAGTTTTAGCCTACATTAAGTTTCGTCTGCTCGTTTCCAGATGCCTTTTTGAACGAAACACATCGAGCATCCTTCTGTGGTTACCGCTACGAGACGGGGCAGGGAAGGGCGCTCACAAGCCCGCCTTCCTTCCCGAGTCGCGTCCCCGGGCCGTGGCCCTGCAGCCGCCAGGGAGCGTGCGGGACGCGGACGGTGCCTTA
>NW_009259028.1:548398-589857 GCF_000687185.1 Egretta garzetta | reverse complement strand
AAGGCTCTGGTGCTGCCGTGCTGCTGCTGGGCCGCGCTCAGCCTCTGCTTGCGCCGGAGCTGCCGGTGGCACTGGCCTGAGCTCGCCAGAACGTTCGTGCTCTTGCCGACCTCGTTCCTAATTGGCGCTTTAAACCGCGGAATACCCCAGTCCTGTGGGAAGTGCAAGTCTGAGGTCTGGCTGACAGTGAAACTGCTTGAGGTCGTGTTCGAGATTGATGGGCGAACATTTAAGGTGCTTCCTGCAGCCGGTGTGGTCTTTATATAGCTGTATATGTGTTACCAGAGGAAACTAAAATGTGAGGTTACGGCTGTGGTAGTTACAAGATTATTTGCGACTCATCTAAATTGCCGTATGTGCTTTTGGAAAGAACTTGGGTATAGGTTAGAAATCTAGCTTTGCTTAATTCTTTAATTTTCTTCAACTATCTCTCTAAATCTATGCTAATCAGGTTTTAAAATCAGAATTGTTTAGGTTTGTTGGTGTTTTTTTTTCCGCATTGTAGATGTCCAAATCTTCAACAGCATCAAAAATGTCATCCCAAGAGGAAATACTGCGGGATGGGCGGTTTAGCTGCGTTACTAGGGATCCCAGATTTTGGGAGATGCCTGAAAAAGAACGTAAAATCAAGATTGACAAACGATTCCGAGCTATGTTTCATGACAAGAAGTTTAAGCTGAAATATACAGTGGATAAAAGAGGTCGCCCCATTAACTTTACTTCTGCAGAGAACCTCAGGAAATTTTATGCCCTGTCAGAGTCTGACTCTGATCTTTCAGAAGATGATACTAAAGAACAGACTGAAAAGAAAAAAAAGAAAAAAAAAGCTAAACCTAAAGGAGAAGCGGACTCTGCAAAGCTACTTGCTGATGGTCTCCCTAGGGAGGAGAGCAAAAAAACCAAAAAAGGGGTGGACCAAACATGCGAAATGGTGACAAAACTAGATGGCCTTAAAAATGAAGGACAAAAAATTACATCTAAATTCAGCTTGAAAGAGGACTCTCAGAAAACTGCAACAGAAATGTATCGCTCTCAGGCAAACAAGGACCGTTTGCACAAAGGGGAAAACAAGCAGAGAGATGTGTCAGGAGGAAGATCAATTTCAGTTCAAAACAAGCAAAAGACTTCACAACCAAGTGGTACTAAATCGGTTAAAGCTCCCAGCACGGACCGTTCCCTAGGAGGAAAAATAAAAGAATCAGGTTAGTTGTTCAAATAACAAATAGAATTAGGCTTCGTTTTCTTGGATGTTATTGCTTGTGTTTTATCTAGGTAAGATATTTGGCAAGATCAGTCATAAAATATCTGACTGACTTGGATTCAGTGTTGCTGCAGAATTGGAGTTGCTCAGCTCTTTATAGAATCAGTGCTGATTCTTCAGTAAGATTGTGAACATCAATATCCTTTTAATTGTTGGACATTAAATTGTTGGTTAGGTGTCTAGAAAGGTAAAATGTACAGTAGCATATACATTATTTATCAAACTGAATAACAAATATAAGGTCTGATACCATGAAGGCTTCGACGTATCAACACTTGTTGACCGAAAGCGTAAGGATGGCAGCACCAAGCCGTTAATATAAGAGGGCACTAGAGAGAACAGGTGACTGGAAGAAAAACTTTCTTTATATTGCTTGTGTATGTATTTAGCCTACGCTATTGAAATCTAATTTCTACCTGTTGATTCTATACCTATAAATAGAATAACAGAAGAATATTTTCTCAGAGTTTGAGATTGATAACATGATTGTGGGCCTCAAGAGCAATAGTTTGGACAAGCTGAAGAGCTGATACTGGTAACCTATGTTGTTTGCACTTCCCTGATGTAATTTGTTTCTGCCTTGTTGTGCATTTCAGGGGTTCTGTAAATCTGAATTTTTTTCCTCTCTGTAATGTAATTACAGTGTAAAAATAGATACCTGATGTTTATCTTTCAGTGACTCTATGCACAGACACCTGCAATCAACGTGACATCAGTAAAAGCCAATTAGAGGAAGAAATTTCTGCAAGTGACGATTTTGAGTGTGAAGAATCAGAAGAGGAGCCAGAAGATGACAGGGAAACAGGCGAGGATGAGAAGCCAGAAGATGATGGGGAAACGAGCGAAGAAGATAGTGATTCAGAAGATGATGAAGAAAGTGATAGTGGGCCTGATCTAGCTAGAGGCATAGGAAACATTGAAACGAGCTCGGACGATGATGAGGATTTAAATGAACTATTTCCAAAGGAGCCAGAGATAGAGCATTCATGGCGTGAGCTAGATAAAGATGCCCCTCGTGGAGATGAGGTAACAATACTTCTGCATGTGAAAAGTGGCTGCGTGACATACTCAGAGATGTACACTGTTATGAGTTCATTATAGACCTTCATCTAAGAAATGTTTTTTGAAATAATTTTTTTGTAAAGGTGTTTCAGCCTTTTAGTTACAGAACGTACACGATGATGAAACTGTCTGAGAATGAGAGGCTTGCAGGTTTCGCTGGTGACTCCCTTTCCCTCTAAGCGGAGCCCTACCTATAGATAGATAAGCTATCTATAAGTGAAAGAATAAACAGAATTGAGCTTTTCAGACATTCCAGAATTTAAATAGTACTGCTTTTGTTCACTACTGATTTTTTCACTTTTTTAAATTTAATTTATTAACTTGCAATTTAAGAAATTAAGAAATTGATAGTGAAGTAGGACTTTAAAACTGAGCACAATTAGCATATAAGAAATCAATACTCTAGTGCTGTTATAATACTGCGATCCTAGTTGCTATTGCCGCTAACCATACGATGATAATAAAATCCTAAGTGCTGATGTTGTAACTGCAGCATTAAATCTGTGATTGGTGCAGTCCATTCTGCAGTGCTTTACTATGTATGTCATTTTTATGTGCTCTGGTGATTGCTGCTTCTGACCTTTGCTAATTTAAGTGATGCAAAGTCTTGAGGAAAATGCTTCTTTCATTTTTTCAGTGGGGTTTGTTGCTGACTTTGGTTTTTACCACGAATAGCTGCTCGAGAATTGTGTATTCCCCATAGCAGTCAGGAATTAAACCTATGATCTTTGTGTCCTTTTTTTTTTTTCCCCTCTGTTCAGATTACAAGTAGATTGGCAGTTTGTAATATGGATTGGGATAGGTTGAAGGCTAAGGATTTGCTGGCTCTGTTTAATTCTTTCACGCCCAAAGGAGGAACAGTATTTTCTGTTAAGGTAAGACCTGATTTCTAAAAGGAGTACTGGCTTTTACTGTAAAAAACCAACCAACCAGCCACACCCCCTACAAAATAAGAACAAAGTAGGACAGTTCTGTGGAGAACCAAAAGAGAGATTAACATGGTAAATGAGAAACTGTGTTGCAATTTAACTTGCTGTGTTGGAAATAAACGTGCTGCTTTTTAGCAACAGGCATGTATTTGGTAGAGTTAGGTCCTGAAGCCGTTAACTTCTTGTGTTTATGAAGTTTGCTCTAAGTGCTGTTTTTCTGAGACTAATACTGAAGTCCTCAAAATCTAGTAGGGGGAGACTGTATTTCCTTGGCCAGTTTAGTTTTCACTGGTCTTTATGGTAGATAACCCAACCTTAAATCTGGCTATTTCTGAATGCCTTCCAACCCCTTTTACGCAACAATACTTGTTTTTCACTACTTTTGAGTTTTTTAATAAACTTGAATTGAGTTCTGATCAGTTAAGTTATATTTTACCATTTTTAGTGTCTGCCTTCAGCTTTCTGAGAAATGTTAGTCAAATACCCCTTTTTGAAAAGGGCTACAGTGAAATGAACGAAGTCAGGGTTCCTGTTGTTCTTCATCTGCCTCAAAATAGTCTCATTCCTAACAGGCAGTTTGTTTATTCTACTGTCTTTTCTGTAAATTAGAATTAAGAGGGTACTAAAGTTTATGGAATTGATCCCTTCACTGATTTTAGATAAAAACCATAAAGTCTGAAAGGCTTGGTGAGATATTTTTTCTTAGTTGGTGTACATTATGCTGCTACAATTAAAAATTTACTTTTGTGTTGTTGTATTTATAGATTTTTCCTTCGGAGTTTGGAAAAGAGAGATTGAAAGAGGAGGAACAAAGAGGACCTGCGGAACTATTTGATCTCCCAGAGAATACCACAGAGAATGACGGGTATTAACTTTATCTTCAAATGAGAGATAGAATATGTCTAATTCTCAGTGAAAATCCCAATCAACTCCTGTTTCCAAAAGTTCATATTTGGAAGTCTCCTGTGAATGCCTTAATTTTCTAGGTTTTTCAAGGGATGTTTTACAACTGGCTCTGGTTCATTGTCAGTGCACTGAATAAATGCATTATGATGAAATTTGAGAAGATTTGCTTGTTGATAAGTGAGTCCAAAATTTTTGTTACGTAGTTCATTGGAATAATAAATGGAACAAATGTGGGGAGAGCTTAACATAGCATTTCTCCTCTAGAAATTGCCATTTGTGCAGTAAACTCCCTTTGTTGCTTACTGTCAAAATTTTTATCTGCATAATCAACAGGGACCTTAACTTAGGCCAAGAATTCCCAGATTGAGGTTTCTTGAATGCCACCACCAGCAGCCTTGGCTTACTAGGCTGAACTCATCAGGCCTACCATTTTCCAGGCTTTTTCAGGCATGTTTTTTGGTTTTCTTTTTGTCTTTTGTTCTGCTTGAAAGTCTTGTCTGTATGGAACTTGAGAGGCTTTGCTTTTATATTTTTCCGGAGTTTCCAGATGTTTGGCAGCCTGACTGGGGTCACTTTTATATAATATATCCAGCTGGACTGCCCTATATTTGGAAAATCCGGATGCTTTTAAAATAAGTGCAGATCCCTTTAAAGAAAGTCCCTAGTGCACCAGGGAAGTGTATGATGAACTTACAGTGCATTCTGAAGTTAGCTTCACTGTGTGCATCAAGGTGCATCCTGAAGTGTTAGATTTACTGCTCAGTGGGCCCTAGAGCATCTGGAACACAAAAACCAGAAATCCACGTCTCCCAGGGATACCTCAGTGATACTTGTGCATGTACCCTTCACATTGACAGGACAGGATCTCAGCCCTGCCATCTCTCTCCTGCACCCTTCCACCAATTCATCCACTTCTTGATCTCTTTTCTGCTTTTCTATTTCTTTTACTGTCGTCTTCTATGACACCACCACCACCTGTGCTATCTAAGTTAGTATCCTGATTCCTTTCCTCACGGATACCACTTCCTTACTTGTCATTCCTACACTGCCTCTCTCTAGCATGAGGTTCTGCAATCCTGTCCGTACAGTCTCCCAGCTTCTCTTATGCTCTTAACACATACCTTTACCTTATATATGGACATCGTTTCCATCAACCTTGTTAAGAGCCAGTATAATTGCAAACTGCTTGATAGGAACAATTAAATGTTACTTTCTGTGGCCCATGCAGAAGCATGCAGAGGGACTCTAACCTTACCATGCCTGTGGGAAGCAGTCAGATACAGAAAGCATACGCTTAATAAAACTGTGTGAATTAGTCTTTTTACTTGAGTAAAACTAAATAGATACTAGTGGAACTTCACACTAATCTTACTATAAGATTAGGAGAGTGTTTGAATGGTGCATATTTTTAATGAGTTGAATTAAAATGTTTTGCAAATGTGAAGTTGTCAAAGCCATCTCACTTGATTGTGGTGTTTCCCGCTTTTGCAGGCTTTATAGGGAGAAACTGCGGGAGTATCAATTTAAGCGTCTGAAATACTTCTATGCAGTTGTAGAATGTGATTCTCCTGAAACAGCCAACAAAATTTATGAGGAATGCGATGGACTGGAATTTGAAAGTAGCTGTTCTTTCATAGACCTGAGGTAACTCCAGTGGTGACTTTTTTTATGTGTTGGGCTGGGGAGGGGAAGGAGAATTAAAGCCAGTTTAAAATAATTTGGATTAAACTATATTGTCTTTATTCTGTAACCATAATGAGATTTGTAAATAAATTAGGCATCCAGTGAGTTGTTAGGTTTCCCTTTGATTCTTTTTTCTTCCTTTTGAGCATTTTTACTTTGAGAAATTATTGTCAGACAACTCAGGTAAAATGTTGTGGTTGCATCTTCAACCTTCTGGAACAATTAAGTAAAGTGGTAGGATTTAGAAAATAAAATGAAATACTGCTTTTTTTTTTTCTTTTTTTTTTTTTTTTTTTTTTTCCTCCCTTTCCCCAAGGGTCCAGGAGTGGTTCTTTTTCAAGATTGCTTACCACAGGGTGAGAATGTTACTGCTGTTGTCATGAAGCTGCAGTAGGTTACTATGCTAGCCCCTACGAATGAGCTGGAAGCTCTAATATTTCAAAAGTCCCATTTGGGAAAGAATTTTAAATTATAATTGTGCTTAATTGTTAGCATTTCCTTTTGTTACAAAAAAGCCTTCTAGTCTGAGCAGAAGAGAAGTTACTAAATCATAAGAAGTTTTGACAGAAGCTGGCTTGTCTGCTGGGGCCTGTCTAGTGAAGTCAGTGAAAGATGAGGTTTTTGCTTTGAATTGTTTTCTAGAGGAACTTGGTTCATTTGCTTTGAACCATTTTGGAGAAGATGATCTCTGCCAAATGAGTATGTAGCTTTTCATGCTTTTCAACAGAGAAAGATAATGTTTTACAACAGACACAGCTGTTTAAAATTCTTCAGTGCTTTTCCTAATCTACTTTGTTAAATTTTAATGTTGAATAGTATTAAACAGATTACATTTGCAATGATTTAAAAAAAAAAAAAAAGCTCAAGTAATTTCTTACATGGTGTACAAAGGATTGTGTTTTTATCTAAGTTCTTCTGTTGTTACATGACTTTGGTGTGTTTAACATTTTTTTCCTACTAATTGTAATATTAAAGATGTACCAGGCTTTCTTAAAATGTTTCAGATTTTTTTATCTGTTTCCAAATTCTATTTTACTCACTTTTTCCTTTGAGTTTTTAATATTAAGCTTTCTGAAAAGATGATTCTTAAAACAAACAAAACCACCCCTGATGCTGCTAATACCAGACTGAAAGTTGTTTCTCCAACATGGCGTTGTTATCCATCAAAAACCTGTGGAATACCTCTGCAGAAGCCAGACAGTTAAAACCTACATGTGTGGAGTACTTGTCCATTTATTTCGTTTCCTTTTTGGGCTTACCATCTTTTTATTTTAGCAAATTCTTTTGTGCTGATGTACCATACTCATGAAAGCTTAGACTGTTTATACTATGAAATTTCCCAGTGTATTTGAATAATAGTATGTTTTATTTGCCTTCAAGATTTATTCCAGATAATGTTACATTTGATGATAAGCCAAAAGATGTAGCCTCAGAAGTGAACGTAGCTGTATATAAGCCAAAGTACTTCACATCTGCTGCTATGGGAACATCAAAGGTATCTTTACAATGTTTTTGTAATGTTTTTCTGACTTGTTTAGTTTTGTTGTCAGCTTATAAAACATATAAGTAGTGGGGAAAAGATTCTGATTATCTTTACCATTTCAAAATAAAGACATCAAACATATTAAAAGATGTAAGCACAGAGCCACAAGTTGCAATCCCATAAATAAGCTCGAGTTTTGGATTTCAAAAGAGATTTGGCTTCTTTGTTACAAATGAAATACTACATTTTGACCTCATTATATGTCTATTACAAGTTGCACATGGCATTACTTTGTTACTCGCAGTTAAATCTTCTAGTTTGCTTAAAATGGGTGTTCGTGTGTAGCTCAACAAGAGCCTTTTTGGTGGTAGTGCCAGGCCTCAACAGTTGCTGCCCTTCCTTGTAGCTGTTAATTCCTACTCTGTTTTATGTGAGAGCTGAAACGTCCATCTGGCCATGAAATGAACCAGATTGGAGCAGTGATTAATTGAGAAATAAGTAATTTCTGCTGGATCATTTTTCAGTCAGATCTGTTTCACCTTCCGGTTGAGGGTGCAGTTGCACAAACACTTTCATTGTCCCCACTGCAATCCATGCATGATTCCAGGAATGAGTGGCTGCTGGAAGAGGAAAGGAGAGGAGTTGGTGGCTGCTTCAACACCAATATTTGCTGACTCAAAGGAAATGTGGCTTGCAGAGATTTTGTGTTGGGTGACCTGCTGTTACAGTGCATGAGGAGACTTCTTCATTCTTTCATGTAGTTAAAACTCCTTGAAACTCATCGTAGAACAAATCCCCAAAAGTTGTAATTAGATTTATTTTGGTAAATGGTTATTATAGCTAATCGTTGTAGAGAACATTAGTAACAGGTTTACATTGCTTCTTAAATGGAAGGTATCAAATAATTTTCCCTAAAAAGATGGAGTTACGGTGTTCAATTTTAGTGTTTCAGCTTCTACAAGTGTCTTTCTTATTTTTAAGGTAGATATCACATGGGATGAGACAGATCATGAACGAGTAATGTCACTTAGCAGAACTTTTAACAAAGAGGAACTTCTTGATATGGATTTTCAAGCTTACCTGGCTTCATCTAGTGAAGAAGAGGAAGAAGAGGAAGAAGAGCAGCAAGGTACTTAAAAGCATGTTAGCTGAATTTGGAGTTACAGCTTACTTAGAAGATTTGAGAGTTTGACTGAAATATTACCACCCTAGCTTTAAAACAGCTTTCTGGTTTTCATTGCTGTGCTGCAAAATCTCTTTACTTGGTGTAATTAATGTTTGATTAAGCCAAGTATAATGATTATAATTTGAATGACTTCAGGTAGCGAGATTACAAGTGATCTAAATCATGGCATATTTTCTCTATTGCTGATACGATAAATCTGTTAAAGCAAAGCTGCTTTTCATCGTACATTTCAATGATTTATGTAGAGAATGTGGTAGCTATTTTGTTCATTCATTGCTGAATGAAGATCTGCTGCCTTTCTGTGAAGTCTGAGTAACACTGAAGTCTGAGTAACACTGATCAAAAATTACCAGATGGTGGGTGATTAGGAGTTACGGTAATGTTTGAATAGGAGCTCTATCTCTGAGAGTAAAATGATTTTCTTTCCCCTGCCCCCTGCCTTTTTTTTTTTTTTTTTAATTTTCTCTCCTACTCCTCTCTTTCTTTTCTCTGGAGTACCTTAACATTTTTTTGTCAAGTTCGGCAATACCTACTTTAATCTCTTCATTTTTAAGGTAAAATTATTTTAAATAGAACTGGAGGTGCTTCCTTTTCAGAGGAAAAGTCCTAGTTTGAAATCTGAACTGGTTAATGACTAAATTAATTAGGTTTCCTCCGTTAGCATTGTGCCTATTTATAGGTTAATATAGCATTTTGTCTTCTTCATGGTGCCTCTATACACATACTAAAGTCCCCGCAGGGCAAGGAGATACTGAAGAAGCTGTCCTAAGGCTGTGCTTATTGGAATGGCCTAGACAGGGTGTTGAATTCACTCCAGACTTTAGAAGGTCCTGAGGGAGGTGTAGATTGAACAGAGCTTCTTCACTCCAGCAGTAGCTCTTCTCGGGTAACCAGGGGAGTGTGAATGGCAGTGGAGAAAAGCTGTGCTATGAGCCTTCTGGTACTCCTAAGCTATAGGTCTTATATAGTGAGGGGAAAGGTAAGCAGCAGAATATATTTAAGGGAAGTTTAGAGTGTAGCAGTAACATCTTTCAAATGCTTTTAATTCACATAAATTCTTAAGAATATAAGGAGAATGTCATCTAACTTTGTATGTAAATATTCAATGTATGGTGGAGCAACATGTAAATTCCTGAATTACCTTGCTTGTTTTCACTTTAAAATTCAGTCTGCTCTTAATTAATAATATATGTAGAGCCTAAATTACAAGGCAAAGAAAAAGTTGTTAAATCTTAATCAGGTCTTACAAATAGATGTTAAAATTGATTTATACTGCGTTAAAGCAGGTTGTCGCAATCAGAGATGAGTTTGGAGCATGCAAAAGAACATTACAGATTTTTCTGGTTATAGAGTTGGGAAATCTTCTGGCAACAAACTCAGCTTGGCAATATCTTGGCAGGGTTAATGTCCATTTGTTTCTCATGTTACATAAAAATGCACTTATAAACTGTACCTCCATGAGCTTTAGTTTCTTTAGTGATGTTAGTAAAGTATCTAAATGGGAGCAGTAGATGCAGAGGACAGCATTTCCTTCTTACGATGTACAACACTACCTCTATGTTAAAGATCAGCATCTGTAATAGGGTGGTGATGAAAGTGAATGTCTGTAAGTGAACAACACTTCGTAAATTTTAAAAAGTAAACTTCCGTTGCTGGGAAGGAAAAGAAATTGACCTTAAGTAATCTTACTACACTAATAAATTTTAAATCTGGAAATGTCTAGGTTCTAATGATGTTTTGAAAAGTTAGTTATTAATAGAGGAATTATGTCGCCATGTCTTTAATATGTTCCTGACCTTTTATCCATTCAGTTATGACACAAAACAGGGTTCCATCCAGTAGAATTATGTGGCACTACGCACAAATGGGAAAAATCAATGTCAGCTGCTTGAATGGAAATGTAGGAGTGTGACAAGAAGGAAAAAAATGTCCTGGATTTTTATTCCTATTTTTTTAACTTATTAAAAAAAAGTTTTATTTATAAACAGGTTTTTGTTGACCTGTTCCAATATGTTTTTTATGGAATTTTTCAACTTAAACTATGTGTGTCATGAATGTTAGTATTGCTATTATACAACAGTTTCATAATGTCAAGTATTTCAGTGGCCTGGTACGTTGTGGTTCATAGCACAAAGCATCTCCTTTACTTGCTTCTGAATTTTCTGTTACTTGGATGCATTTGCTCCAGTTAGAAAGCATTTGTGGTGTGCATCAAATCCAGCTTATGATTGCTATTTTGACCATGAGCACCAGTGACTTAGTGTACGGTATTTCAATGATGCTTCAAATTTAGCATTATGGTTTTTATGCCTCATCTCTTGTTTTGTTCTTTTATCTTTGCAAGAGCAACATCACTTCTGCTGTTCTGCACAGCCGCACAGAATACCTGAATAAATTATATGACAAAATACTTTCATCAGTATATTTTTAATTAGCTGTTCCTGACCTCATAATCATAGAATATCCTGAGTTGGAAGGGCCCCATGAAGATCATTGAGTGGAAGTCCTGATTCCACACAGGGCAACCTGAAAATTAAACCATATATCTTAAGAGTTGTCCGAACAGTTCTTGAACACCGACAGGCTTGTAGGGGAATTCTGTGTAGAGCCCTGTTCTCCACAGCAGGGATTTGAGCAGGGAGCATGTTTTTTTGTGGTACAGGGCTTCCATTACAAGACTTTGTACAAAGCCAGTAGATGTTTTGTTTTGTGCTGCTGTACCAATGCCAGAGGTGCACAAGTGTAAAGAAAGAAAATGTAGTTGTTGGGAAGGAGGAGTTGCTGGATGGAGTTTTACTTTTTTTTTTTTTTTTTTTTTTTAAATAATGCTGCTAATCTTATTAATTAATGTTAAATAAAATCAGACCATTTATTAACTATTTTTACAATTTTGAAATCTATTTGGTGCAATAACTCTCACTATGTACATAAATTGAAATGCATCTTTCATATTTTACCACATGACAGTACAGTCATCCTTGCTGTCTTAAGAACTAACAGTATTCATATGTGTTTATATTTGCTAGAACTACTACAGAAGGCTAAGAAGTGGAAGGTGACAGACATAGAATATGCAATTATTTAATATTGTCCCTGAGTCCAGTGGGTGTTTATAAAATGCATTGAGCAGGATATTATTTGGGTTAGCTTCTGTCCCTCATTCCTGTATAGCTGCTTTGAACATTCTCAGGCATTACTGCTGCTTCAACAATCACGAGGATCTGACTTTTTAGAATATTTCTGTTGGGTTAGTTTTGGCACGTTGCTAAAATATTTCCTAAGGAAACAAGCTAGCAAGAGGAGTAAGCAGTTTATAATTTAGACAAGCCTGGGTGGAATTCCGTGGGGCAGAATAGAAATGCCACAACCTAGTTATTTTCTTTCTGTGAAAGCTTGATAGAACTGATGCAGGTGTTGGATACTTTTCCAAAGCATGTTTACAGGAGCTTTTGTGTTGGGTTTGTTGTTTTTTCATTTAAATAAAAATAAAAGTGCTTGGAAGGCCAGGAAACAAGGGTCATCTCTGCTTTCCTTCTAAAAAGTTCATACAAGCTGTTGGGGATGTCCGGTAACTTAGAATTGAAGAACACATCTGTGTGTGCTTTTGCAGACTCAGAAATGAGTAGACAGGAGCTAGCTCTGATTGCAAGCATCTTCACCTTGGCTTACATCTGGCTGGCTCAGGAGCGTGGTTCTAGGAATGCCCAGTCACCTCTCATGCGCAGCCAGGTGCTTAAAGGCAGGCACAGTCATCTGGTTTGCAAAGTGAGTTTTAAAAACTGCATCCAGTGCACAAGTGTGCCTGGCCTGAAAAAAAAAATGGAAACTTAAAAAGCCAGAATGTAATGCTTACCATTAATTTATTGTTACCTGTTCACGTTCTCCTCTTTCCGGTATCTCTCTTCTCCCTGAAAAATATTTTACAAAAAGATGTCTATTGTGATATGCTTTGAACAAGCTTATTTTGATTACCTTTAATTCTAAATTTTTCCTTTTTTATTATCATTTGGATGAATTAATGGGATTTGCAAACTTGTTGTTCAGAGAGTGCTGAGTGTGGGCAAGTGGGGTTAAAACTCAGTTTTTCTTTGTCACTGTTTTCTGGCTCAAGACTGCGGTCAACATGTTCAATTTTTCATATCATGCTGTAGTACAGTACAATAACCTCTACTTCAGACTTGCTTTTTGAATGCTGGAGTGCAGAATTTATTTTTCATTCTGCAGGTCTACAGGAATTGTAGGATTTTTTGGTGTCTGTCTAAATTTGAGTAAATACCCTGGACAGAATTGATACATTTAGTGTATTTTTATGCTATGGCCCTCAGCATCCAGGTCAGTAGCTGAATGTTCTGGTGTGCCATTACATCATGAGGAAGAATATTATCTTTGTGTCTTTAAAAGAAACTCAGCTTTGCAGCAGGCCTCTTGTCAAATGTTGTGTCTGCTATAATTTTTCAACTCTTTTGAGTTTGCAAGGCTGAGTTAAAAAAAAAAAAACCACAAAGAAAAGGAATCATCTACTCAGCCATTGCAAGATAATCTTCTTAAACTAAGAAAATGATCTCTTCAAAACACTGTGATTACAAGAATATGATCTCAGTGAATACAGCTGCCAATTAGCCATTTAATATATTGACCCTCTGCATTTGTTTATATATTTATATATTTTTAAAAATATATATTGTTTTTATATATACATATTATATTTTTGATGAATTACAGTGCTTAAAAACAAACAAACCCTACAGGCTTTTGTATTGGAATGTTTCTAACCTGCCTTGGGATTTTAACTTTTTTCTTCTTAGATCTTTTAGCACTTCTGTTACTACTCTCCTTTTTTAAAAAATGAAGACTATACTTGTATTTAAACTCTCAATTTCATCTGTGTTTACATTTTCTTCCTTCACAGGTTAAGCTTTTTTCTCTTAATTGTATTTCTCTTGCAGTGCAGCTGTTAATGCACCAGAACTTCTTGTTTTGTTAGTGTTTTTTGTTCAAAAAGTCTTTGAACAAGCTGTTGGCAGAAAGCATTGCTGCCTTAATATTCATCAGAAAGTGGTTCCTCATGTTGTTCAATACAGCGTGATACTTGAAAACTAGTGACAAGGTTATTTGAACTCTGAACAAACTTTGAGAATATATTCAGGTCATTTTCCTTTCTTGCAGCTGTTGTCAAGTGTTTTTTATTTGCTTACAGAATGAAAAGGCTCATGAGGGTTTTTTGAAGGTGGTGGTGGACATTTGACAAAAGAAATGCATGTTTTATCTAAAAGAGAAAGTATGACGAAGTGCATTGCCACTTAAATTTCTCCTAGCAAAATTAGCAAAACCAGTCATAAATACAGATTGGTAGCCCCTTCCTTACCCAGTTTCAAGGGAGCCTTTCTTAGCTTAAGGATGTTTTCAGTTTCCATCCAGTATAGCTTTACTTCACATTACACGTGATACCAGGAAGAAAAAACAACAAAATGGCTTATTTTCCTTCTCAGTTTTCAAAACCGAATGCCCTTGTGCTTGCTGTGTGAGCAGATGCTTTCCTCTTAGGAGATCCCAGCTACTGATGAGGAAAGTGGAAAAGCGGCTGCAGTTAACTGAACAGTAAAGATTTCTGCTCCCAGCCAACAACCAGCTTCTTGCAGCAATGGGTTGTGGAAGAGAACAAGTGTCACACCTAAGTTTTAGCCAAAGACCAGAGGTCTTTGTTAACTTGCAGCTGTGGTCTGCCTTTCTAGAAACCACTTATGCTGTCCATGCAACTCTGCACAGCTTTACTGCTAAACCAGAGAAAAAGGAAAAAGGAGCCTGCCCCAAACCTAGTTTTCTACAGTTCAAGGAGCTGCAGCATCTTTAAAGCCTTAAAAGCCTGTTGTCTCTGAAACATTTGTTTAAAAGCTTATTGTAAGTAATATTGTAATTGTGTAATTGTGTTTTTCTAAAAAAAGGAAGGAAAAAACCTCTTTCCATCTTCTTCATTACTTAATTCACCAAGTCACTGAAGTTTAAAGCATTGAATAATCATCCCTCTTACAGAATATTGCAAGGTTTATTTGTTAAAATCTAGCACTCTCTTTTCAAAATGTTTTACACAACTATTTTTTTTGAGGTACTACTCAGGTACTACTCTGCTGTAAGAGATTCTGAAACTACTAATTTTAAAATGCAGTAAAGAATGCAGTGTCTGATCAGTGATTTCCTTTGCTGGACAAGTTTTCTTTTGTCTTTTCAGATACTATTTTTATTTCATCTAAGTAGGGGAATTCTAAAGCTGGTTACTCTTTGGGGGAACAATAGGTTAAAATGTTTTAGATTGTTTTTTAGAAACAGTGTATGTGCCTTAGGTGTGTTTCCTAATTATTGACTTTGAAAGTAATCACTTTCTGGAGGCTGTCTGTGATAGCTTTACTCTTTCTTTCTAGGTGGTGATGTAGCTCATGAAATGGAAGATGACAAACCCAGGAAAAGCCAAAAAGATGATGAAGAACAAATTGCCAAATACAGAGAACTTCTGCAAAGTATCCAAGAAAAAGAGAAAAAACAGGAAGAAAAGGATATAGGAATGGAAGTTAAATGGGTTCCAGGTAAGCTTTATTTTTTTTCTTTTACTAACTCCGATGATATGCAGTATTGGCCTGCTAATAGGGATGTAGTGTAAGGTGTCAAATTTGTAGTAGTAGAAACTGACCTTTTTTTCCATATATTGAAATCCACATGGATTACCATGAGGGAAATAGAAGAAATAATAGGACTGAACTCAGTTCCTCAGCTGTAAGCTTCTCTTTGTAGCTTTTTTTTTTCCCTTTTTTTGGTGCTTGGTTTTTCATTTATAATTTTATAGGTTTTCTTGAATAGAATTCAGGTGTTTGTCACAGAGTCATAAAACATACCTACACTTTTTAAAATGAAACCCAGTATGATTTGGAAACACAACATAAAATTAGAGGAGAATGGTTTGAAAATCTTGCTTGCATAATGCTGAAGATTTGGGGGAAACAGGAGGAGGAGAAGTCTGACCTTCCAGTGAGACTGTTCTGTGGGAAAGCAAGCTACCAGGAAGAAAAACTGGAGGATATTTGGCTGTATTTAGTGACATCCAGATTTTCATCTGGAAATTAAAAAAAGATTACTTCACCTTATAGCATCCCATTCAGACTGATATTTATATTTTGTCTACGGGTGTTATGGGTGTGTGCTTTCCCGGAGATGTAATGAGCCAGTTTTAACAACTCACTACATCCAAAAAGGGGAAGGTTTTCACTGTGGCCTTTCCTCCTTGATCCTGGCCCAGAGCTCATTGTGTTTGCCTGTCCCAGCCCTGTCACTTGTTAGATCTCTTTGCAAGCTTAATTTCGTTTGCTAAAATGGCAGAACTACTCAGGACAAGAAAAAAATCTGGTTCTTTTCTGCTGGGTTAGCAAGTCAGGCAAATGGAAGTGTTTGGTGGATGCTCAGAGGGTTGAGTCATGCAGTCCAGTGACTAGAAAAGTGTGACATTACCTTTTTGGGGGCTTCAAGGTGCTGTATCGGCTCAGTAGATGTAGGACTGCAGGCTATGCAAGGACACAGCCCGATGTGTTATTGTAAATAACTGAGTCCAGAAACTTACTAGAATCCAGCCCTTTCACCACTGATGTGTTAATTCCAGCTAGGAATGCATATCTGATTATCTGACTTACACTAATGTTATTCTGAATTCACTCAGGTAACTTCTGTTGAGTATAAATGCTTGCTTTTTGAAGCTTATTCTGGTCTGTACTGAGTCAGTGAAATAGATTGAACTCAGTTGGGATAGTTTTATTCCTAGTCCTTTATAAGATCTGTATTCAGGAGTATACACTGGCATTAAAAACAGTTGTGTGCTTTCAGTCGTGCTTATATAATTCCAATAATTTCTGGCATGAATTCTTCCAAAACTCTTTAGAAAAAGCATATATTGTGTGCAGTAGGTCAAGTGCTTGCCAACACAGCTGTATCATCATGTTTTACTTCATCTGTCCGCAGTGTGTCAGTATTTGCATTCTTGAAGTTGCTCACTTAGTATCTAACTCATTGTGTCACTGAGCCTTCAAGGGGCAGGTGAGTTTTTGTACATAGGTAGCTATCATAAGATTTTTACAAAGATTTGTTGTTGCCACCTTTCAGACTGAAGGTGGAAACCAGAGTCGAAACAATTGCTGCTAGGAATGTGTTCTGTATTTATGTAGGCCAGGCATTGTTTAAATACTTAGAAAAGGTACCATTTTTTGTGTTGGTTTGGAAAACAGGTTTGCCTTTTTTTTGTTATACAGTCTGTCTTATTCAGAATCTTGCACATTGCACAAATGAAGTTCTGAAAATTAAAAAAGGCTAAGCAGCATAAAATGGTGACATAGTTATGAATCTAGAGCAAACCAGTCATTGGAGGAGATGGAAAATTATTTTGAGAGAGACTAAAGGGAACTTAGTAGCGCAGGGAGAGCAAGAAGTTTTCTGAAGGGCTCAGCCTCTTAAAACTGTGCCTTGCAGGTTACAAGTAAATGTTTAGAACTGTAGCAGAGATGGAATCCAGTTCCCTAATACAGGGGCTCCTTGTTTCTTTGCAACTGAACTTGACTTTAGAAAATTGGATTTGTTCCATATTACATCTAGTCCAACCCCTTCCTTATTGCACCTTCTTGCGGGGCTCCTAGGACTTTTGCTGTAGCCTCTCCTTTTTTGAGGGAGGGATGAAAAAGAAAATCCAAAACAAGCAAAAACCCCTATCCTGATAAATACAACTGACTGTGTCTAGAGTCAGTTGGATGGCTGTACCCTGGGCCAGATTTGTTCATATAACGATGGGTTGAACGTGCATGTGTGCATAATGAAGTTTACGTTGGTAGATTATAGTATTCAATGTAAGTTTAGCAACTGTGATTTTGCAGTATTATGTTATTACCCTGAAATAGTTAAGAGTATTACCAAATTGCAGAGGTTCTGGAAATCATAGAAGTATTTGCTTGCCTTTGCTAGTTAGACTATTCACCTCCATGAGGTCAGTCAATACCATTACTAGCTGTTGGCCCCTAGAAAAAGTCCTAGAAAGTGAAGACGAGTGTCTTAACTTTGCTTTTGAGTCTAATGTATGGGAACACTTTAGCCGTTACTGATTTCAGGCAGCGTTTGTAGAGGTGGTCCTGCACACCTGACTTTTCTTTTTTGGTATGGTGAAGCATAGTCAGCACATGCTGAACAGTAGTTTATAGCTCTGGCAATATATATGCAGTTGAGGCTCTGCTTTCTTATGGGAGAGAAGTATATTAGTTAATGTGTTATTTTTTTCTTGAACAAATGTGCTTATTTATATTCCAAAACAATTTAATTATGTTCAGTTGGGGCATTCTGGGAATTCAAAAATAGTTTTGGTTTTAATCTCTTAAGACTCCTTAATTTTTTCAGAAATAGTTTATGTCTGTTGAAATATTTTTATTAGCAAGTTCTGCCTTAATCTTCTTGACTTATTGCTAAATCTTTTTCCTGCCCAAACGTTTAATATACAGAGAGTTACAACAGTTAAATCTAGGAAGCTTTTCAATTGAAAGGCAGAGATTTGAATTAATTTAAAAATTTGAGTTTTGGCAGAAATATTTACGCATGGTTATAGAAAGCATACTTTGTGAATGATTCAGTTATTCTTGAATCATAATAGTTTTAAATAAACCACAGTGCCAGCAGAAATAAATCAGATGTAGTTCCAGCTCTCTTTGGTCTGTTTCTTTTAGGCACAAAATCAGTGTTATATTTAAGCATCCATCTGTTTTCTTAATCATAGCTGATTTGAGCAACAATTGCTATGCATCCTTATCCAACTCCCAAAGCTCCCTTTAGAAGGTGAAGAGGGAGAAGAACACAACTGTGATTTTCATACAGGGTTGGTTTTTTTTTTTATTGGACTTAAAAATTCTTCCTTTGGGAAGAATGAGATGTAAATATTTAGCTAGGCTTAAAGGAAAACTTAAAATTTGTTTTCATCAGAAGTAGAATAGCAGGCAATCATGTCTCCATAAAATGTGTAGTAAACCACAACTGTATGTTGTTACAGATTATATGGAGCACAAAAATGCTCATATGGAATATATATCTCAATCTACATCATTGCTTAGTGTGTCCTCTGACTGAAGCGGGCTTACCTCTTGCAGCACGAAGCCGTGTGTGCTCAGCTGTGCATGGGCACTGTAGTTCTTCACACCTGACACCTTAGCTGCTAAGCGTGATGGGGTTTTTTCAGGCAGCTCTACTATGTTAGGAAAACTGTCTTGCCTTAAGATGTCTTGTCTTCAGGGGTAACAAATTCTAATGTTACCAGAATATTTCTGTCTGCCATTCCTTTTAGCTACCTGCAAAAAGGTGTTCCTTTTTTCTGGTAAGACGTTATGTGAAAGATGAACTTGCTTCTTTAGATTTCCTGAGAACAGAGAAGTATTTTTTTAGCTTCTAATAATTGTGACAGTTGCATGCTGTTAACTTCCAAAAGTTTTTAAAACTAAGTTTTGAGAGAAGTAAAAATTCTGGCCTGCCCACCCTCCCTCACTCTCCCACCAGTGTGAGAAGTGATAATAGGTTTGTTGTAGTATTTATCACACTTTTAATCCTTTAGTTCAGGTATGATTTAATTGTATGCTAATATAGATGACCTTTTCCCCCTGTTTTCTTGGCCCTTGTTTGTGAAGATTAAATAAAACGAGTGTGATTCATTTATTTTTTTCAAAAATTGGTATCAATAAGGGTATGAATTAACCTTTTCTATAGCCAGTTAATAATTCTACCTAAAGTAGACAATTCCTTTCCCCTTCTGCAATCAAAAGCCTTCTGACCACTTAAATACACTCTTATTCTCGGGAAGTGGTCTGGACAGTAGTTTCTAAGCCATTCTAATCTGTGGAGAAACTCTAATGCCTTTCATGAGCCTGCCAAATACCACAAGAAAGGGCTGTATTTTCCTCCAAGTCCTTCTATGCCAGATGGATCAAATGATTCCATTTTCCAGGCAAATAAATCAGAAATCTTGTAACCTCCTTTGAGATTTTGGGTGTCGCTTTTTCTAGAGATGTGACTTTTTTTTTTTAATCCAGTATTTACTGTCCTCAGAGACAATCTGCAAGGTTCCTACCTGATCAGTAACTTTTTCTACAAAAGTACTGCAAAATAATATCCAAAGTAATAATAGTTCAATTTCTGGGAAGCTAATGACTCTCTTTCATTGGCTTTGGCGATGAAGAGGTGTACAGTTGGAAATAACTAAATATTTGTTCTTGCTGTATGAGAGGGTTTCACATTTTTAGAGAACCTATATGATATCCTTCCTTTACTTTATTGTAGCTTTGCATTTGTTTGCTGGTTTAGTACCCAATTTTTCGTGGTGGTAACAGTTTGCCACTCAGAGTTAATTCTGGCTTCTTTCCAGGATAGTAGAAGGATGCTTTTTATTTTTTTTACTCTGCTCTTTTCATCCTATAAGGCATGGTTTAATATTATTTTAGATCTTGTCCACACTTTGCGTTTCAGACGTGTTGTAACCAGCTCTCCAGCCTTTGAATTATTTTTGGAGTGTAGACAAGCGCAAGAAGAGGAATCAGTGTTTAGAGTTTTTCAGAAAAGTGTTCTGCCTGCTTTTCTGAGGACGGGTAGAACTGTCCATGAAGGCTACCCATTTTTTCCATTATGAACTCTGTTTTCAGTTCCTCATTACTGAGGAGAGCTGGAAGGAATGATGAGGAGTGAGGACTGGCCAAATGAGAAACCTGGGAGTTGGGAGAAAGAATGGGATCTAGTCTAGGACATCCGGAGAGGTCCAAGTATGATTTCTGAGCAATAAAACTGGTATGAGGGGCGGGAGAGTAGGATTTGGTGAGGTGAGGGCTGGACTAGGATGGTAAGACAGGGATGCTGAAGAGAGACAATTAGAGCGTAGAACTGGGGAAGAGATGGCAAATATCAGACTTGGAGGGGGAAGCAGAAACATGATTCCTACATGCTCCCAAGATCTATCAGTCATGTCATAAAAGAGGATGTTAACTATAGGATATCTGACCCATTTGTTCCAGAAGCTTAAAAAAAAAAAAGTGCGTAGTGAATGAAGCAAGGAATTGCAGGTAGGAGAAAAATACTTCATTGCTCAGGCTGCTATCTCCTGCTAGGGAAGTGGATTCTGTCTTTCTGCCACTGACTGCTCCAGTGTGTTGCAAGGCAAGTCAGTTAATCTCTTTACATCATGGAGTTTTGTTTTTGCAAGTGCCTGTCTTGTGAAGAAGGGGCTGAAGGTCTATAAGCTGCATCTAAAGTCAGTAGTTGTCCTCCTAGAATGCAAGTGCTGGGAGATGTAAAGACTTTTGAAAAAGCATTCCTAAAGTGTGTGGAATTTTTCACCAATTAATGAAGATTGCTTTTAAATTCAGTGCTTATTCTAGATTTAAATATTCTAGATGTAAAATGGGGCACATCCAGTTATTTAATGGATTCTTTCTTGAGGCAATGTTCTTGCACCATTGAATACTGTAATGATACATGTCGAAAACTCCATTCTGTTTCTAGAGCAGGGTTCAATTATGTTTGGTAATTTTGCTGTATGTTACTATGTTCAATAACTTAGCTATACTTGAACAGTAACACAAAATACTGAGTAGCTACATGTTCATGATCTATAGATCAAACAGCTAAGATCCTCTGGAAAAGGTAAAATGTGATCATGCAATGAGAAACTATCAGAATGCATATTTACAAAAAGGCTAAATGAAAGATTAGGACATAATTGTGCATTCAGCTTCACGTGCTAGGCATTGAAACAGTGGCAGTCTGTGCTAAATTATGGGATTTAATGTAAACCTAATTAACATCCAAACTTAACTGTCTGATCTTGTTATGCGAGAATTATTTAAAGCCAGATATGTTACATTTCTATGGGGTTGACTTTTCTAAGACTCTCGGAAAACTGTCATGCTCTGAAAGTAAAGAGGAAAATTCCTTCAGCAAAGTATTTAGCCACCTTTCCCAACAGTTGACAGGTCAGGAAGCACAAACTTGAGGGCTTCTCTTACACCATACCCGTAACAAAAGGATACAGAAGAGGTGCAGATCTGAGTTAATGCTCTAATAGTTACAGTTCCTCACTGAATCTGGTGAGGGAATGGTACTCTTGTACACTTCTCCTTCAATCTTCCAGTAAACATAGCTGTTAAGTACAAAAATTACTTTTGGTAACTTGGTGTGCTAACCAAATAAGAGGATGGTTTCTTTCTCTTGCTGCTGCCTTTTTTTTTCTTTTGATCTTGAGTTATTGCAGTTTGAACTGGTAATCGGTGATAACAGAAAACATTCTTTCAATTTTTTTTTTGTTTCTTTGAGAGGCTGATCTGTTTCAAGCAGCCTGCCCTCCTTAATCTCTGCTTCTTGTTAACAAATACTTAAAAAAAAAAGAAAGTATTTACCTTAAGCATTGATTCTGAATCTAGGTTTACTGTCATGCTGAGTGTGTTTTTTTAATTTTAGATAGTTTTCTGTTGTTAAAGCAGACTGGTACTAAAGGCTAGATGACTTTAAAATAATTTGTCTAGCTTAACTTAATGCATATCATGCTATGACACTAGTACATAATGCAAGAAAGTATTTGTGGTTTTTTATTTACGTTTTTCTGCACTTTCTATATGCAGATTAATTTTACTTTAAATTTATTAAAACAATAGCTCATTCTCTTTTACAATGATAGACAAAAAATACACTGGTCATCAGAGATCATGCAGCATTGTCATAGTATTATCACAGAAGCACAGTTTCAGCAATGGAGATGCTATATATAGCAACTTTATCATGTGAGTGAGGCATACTGGTACAGTAGGGATCAGATAATATCTTGGTGTGAAATGGAGAGCACCAGCTATTAGAGGTTCAAGTCAGCTGTGAGATGACCCTGTATTCTGATAGTGATTTAATATTTCAGAATAGTTGTCAAGTCACCCCATCTGCTGTACTTTGTTTTGCTATGCACAAAAAGTGGGAATGACTGGACTGTACTCAGTGTTTTTGTGAATCTTAACTAATTATGGCAAGGTATTATATTAAATATAAGGACTCCATACATGTTTGCTTTTTATTGTGTTATTCTCATCCTTAAAAAGTGGCATCTGTAGACTGTGCTGTCTAATGTCTGGAGAGGTGGCCTTTCTGAGGAATAGCAAGAGTGTTGAGAATCAGATATCACATAAGCAACCTCTTCTTCTGACTCTTCTACAATTTATTACTGAAGGAATGTTTTATTTGGAAAAACATCCTGTTAAGTGATCTTACTTATAAAGATGTTGTTTTAAGCAGTATTTATGTTGTTTTCACAAACTCATTAAAGAAAAACTAGATTATTATTTTACAAAGGGGAAAACAGTTGATTTTTTAAAAAAAATCATATTAATCTCATTTCTTTAACTTACTATTTTTTGTTCTAGGCCTCAAAGAAACTGCTGAAGAAATGGTCAAAAACAGGTTGGAAGGAAAGGATAACCTAACTCCATGGCAAAAATATCTAGAGAAGAAGAAAGAAAAAAGAATTCTTAAAAAAAAGAGGAAGGTAATGTTTGCATTGGCTACATGGGGGGAGTTGTTTGTTTGTTTTCTTAAGTTGCTGGTTTTGTTTGTTTTGGATAAACTAAATAAGAAATTGTATAGCTTCCAGTATATTTTAAGGTTAGAATGTGCAGTCGTTACTCATGTGGAAAGATCGAGAGTGCATCATCAAACTTGCAGGGCAAAAGGATATTCAGGATGCTACAGAATATGCATAATGCTTACACAAAATTTCATTTATCTACTTCTGTTGCTTTAAAGATAAATGAGTAATAATAATGGTTGGTTTTTAATTTACATTTTTGAATGCATTGGCAAGGGTCTTTTTGCTACTGTATGCATACCAGTTCAAAGTTGTTATGAGAATTCTCATTTTGGAAATATTTGGCCTAAAATAATAGACTTGTTTCCCATAGCTGTATCACTGTTAGGTAGCAGAGCAACTTTTGCTAGCATAATATCCTTGTTCAGTCTGATAAATGAAGTGAAGGGACAAGATCTATGACACAATACTTCCAGCAGTAGAATTTGTGCTTTTAAATCTGAACTCAGCCTTTTTGAATTTCGGAGTACAAAGTGAAGCTTCTTGCTCAAGTATTTCCCCAAGTAGAGTTGTTGTGGAACATAAAGTAAGGACGTAACAATGCTGTGATCCTGTGATTTGTTGGTATGGTTAGCTAATGTGTCAGAGTTTGTGGGTACATCTGGTTAAGATCCTTGGAATATGTAAATAGCCCTTCTTCAGGTATATAAAAAGCTTTCCATCTGTGAAACAGATTTTACATTGTTGATTTGTCTTTACTAGTAATTCTTAGTGTATTCTAGTTTTATGATATTCAGCATACAATATTTCAGTTTTCATGTTTAGTTACTAACAGAAGGAACATCTAATTCCAGTAAAACTTTAGTAGTTTATATGTTGATTGAAATAATTGTTGTGCTTTGTTACAGGCTACTGCTGAGAGAGAACTGAGCGAAGATGAACTTCCAGCTGATGTTGATCTCAATGACCCATATTTTGCTGAAGAATTTGAGAAAACAGGTGGGTTAAGAGGGGTGACTTCTGGAATAAATCTGCCCTTTCTTTAAATAATGAGCTTTAGAAACAAAGTTGAGCTGGAGTAAATGCAGAGATAGCATGTTCAGAATGAAATGAAGTAGGTGTCATTTGCCTAAAGTTGCAGGTGCTTCTTGTAAAATGATGCGTATTGAGGTGTGTGGAATGGTAGGGAACATTGTTCTCTTAGCTTTCACCAGAGACCGCTATTAGCCAATTTCTGGGGATGGCTGTTAGAAACAAGCTGACTATCTGCTCAACTAAATATTCCAGAGAAGAGAACTTCATTGCCTTCAAAGCCCGTTTCCTTTTATATAGGAGGAGCCCGATATGTATGGGTCCCTTTGACGCTCAGGTCAGTTACATAAATGTCAAATGTTTTTGCATCATAAAAAAAGTTTTTTTTCAGAAGGTATCTATTTTATTTTCTCTTGGTCTGATAGACATTTTTACTAGTGTACTCTGGCTGCCTAGAAACCTAAATAGTGAAATGTAGTATTTTAGGAAATAACTTGTCCAGTTTAGCTTTTTAGGATACCTGTTTTTACAAGCTTTTTAGTCTGATGTTTAACTTAGCTTTTGCTGTGGTAACAGCAAATCAATTCTGAGTATGGTTTTGCTGGTTAAAATTTTAAGGTAGGGATAATCAGTAAGTGTGAGTTCCTGGCTTTCCATGCTTTTGGGAGCCAAAACCTAAGGGTGATGCACACTATTGTATATTAAAAGAAAAAAAAAAAGGGGGGGGGGGAAAGGAAGTAAGAAAACAAACAAACTAAAAGATAGCAACAGACTTACAAATATCACCAGTCTGTTGTTTTGGTTAGGTTTTTTGAATATAGCAGTACACATCCAAGTTCCATTTAAAAAGAGTAAACTTGTAATAATTTGATACCAGCCAGCATAGGCTTCTGTCCTGATTGAAGTTTATGTTAGGAGAAAGTAACTAATTAAAAAACAAAACCTGGATGACTTTGTGTCTTAATGCGCTTATGTATATGTCTTAATAGGCTGAAGTACATAACAGTAAGGTGAGTCCTATCAATGTTTTATAGAAAACACCACAATTTAAGGTGTCATGCAATGCTTTTTTCTGCTATACTTTCCTGGTGAGTTGTGTACTAGGTAATTTCATAACTCATTGTAAATATGCCAATCCTTCCACTGCTTTGCTTTTATTTTTCTTTACTAGCAAGATTATGTAGGTATTCTCATACTAATGTTTGATGTTTCAATGTTCTATGTGAAATCTGTGGAAAAAAATGTTTTCGTCTGCATTATCTAAGAAGTTCTTTATGTCATGGAGGGGCTCAGCAGAGAACGGTCGTTATCTGCATATTCTTAAACCTTCTTGTCCAGAATATGGAGAACAGACTTGTAGTGTTCATGGAGTCTTTGAGGACATAAAGGTTTAGAAAGTGAAGCTTTTGTCTGTAAGATTACTGAGAAACAGGAGAAAAACAGAATGTGGCTAAGCCTGGAGAAGTTTTAAAGGGAGAGTACAGTGGTTGGCTGCAAGCCAGCTGACATTTTAACGATGATTACACAGCACAACTTTGTCTGGCTTTCACCAAGTTTACCCAGAACAGCCTCTGTCTCATGGCTGGGGTTGCTTTTAAGCACAGCTAGCTTACCCAGTTGGGGAAAATGGGTTACAACCTTCTTTGAACTAGGCTGCAGCTTTGCCAGCTTTGTATTTAGGGTACAGGCAGCAATAACTTGAATTATCGTAATTTTTCATAAGCCTTGCACAATTCCCCTGCAAGATTGGAATTTCCCCTTTAAACTGAGTGTCAGATGATCTTAGGTTATGCTGAAAAAGCACATGACAGGGTATGTTTGCTGACTCAGGTGGACCAGAGCAGAAACTGTGAGGATACAGTACTGCTGTTAGGGTTTTGCAGTGGTGTCTTCGCTCCTGTGCTGGATTCACTTGTTGTGTATGGGTCTTGTAGAAGTCAGTTTTTGACAAGCTGAGGCAACTGAAGGGAAGCAAGACTGTTAGGAACTGTTATACAAAAGGTCTAACAAATTTGAGTGCTGTGACAGGAAAACTGGAAGTTATGGGAAACTCCTTAAGCCTATATTAATCAGATTTGCCTTTGTTCCTGGAAGTGTTTGTATTATCTTGTACACTGTGGATACTTCATCTTGGGAGAGGCAAGGTGGAACAAAGTCTTTGTGCCTGCTATACCCAAAGAGTGTCTGTGCAGGGTGCAGATGTGTGCAAATTAGCGCTCCTGAAATTCATGATGGTGCTTTCTCTGCACAAAGTTTTCATAAGCGCATAATCCGTATGTGGTTTTTCAATAGTACCAAGGGTAGGTAAAATCTGAGAGTTTGGAATCAGTTGGGGAGGACTCTTATCGTAGGTTTTACATTCATATGTGTGCAAAAGCTGGGAGGGGACTTCCAGAATGTATGTGGGGAGACGGACCACATCAGGAGAAAGAGAAAATTACCTATTTGTAAATTCTGAAACTAAATTATTTTCAGCATCATGCAAAGTTTTTAGTGTTTGGAGTGATTTCAGGTACCAAGCTGTTTTCATTAGCTGCAAAGGGTCATAGTAAGAAATAGTTTGATAGTAGCGCTTGGTTCACCCCCATCTGTAGCAACAGAAAGTGTGAAGATAAACTGTCTTCATCTCTGCGATTCTACACAGAGTGAAAGACAAGGGGAGGTGACTTGAGGAGCCCTTCTTTCAGGGATGGGTGGAAACGTTAAGAAATTTATTGATTTAACTTCTAGAATAATTGTCTCCAGTTTGTATCTCTATGCTCCGTTTCCTTTTCTGTAGTTTAGCCAGTTCTGGGAAGATACAAAAGATTTCAGAGTTGTTGAAGTCTTACATAAGACATTTATTTCTTCCTTCTACACATTAACATAAATTGTGTAGGTTAGGTAACAGTATTATATCTGAATCTGACTTCCCTGCACATTTTCTGGAACTACTAAATCAACAATTTAGTTCTTGAGCTGATGACATTGGGCCTCTGGATAGTTTATTTTTGCTGCTGGTGGTTTGTTTCTTCTAGAAATCCATTTCCAGCTTGGAATCCATTTAGAAATAGTCAAGAGAATAGTGAAGGGAGGAAAAATTGTTCTTCAAGAAATGTGTCCTGTTCCAGAGTGTACTTAGTGATATAACTCGACATTTTTCTGGCATGTTTGTATTTCTAGTCTGACTACAAATCTGGCTTAACAAAATGGAGCCAAATATCTTCCTTAAGAGTACCCCCAATGGATTGTAATAAATTGCCTGGGAATGTAATTCCAAGCTCAAAGGTCAGAGTATGTGGTTGAGGTCAGGAAACCTTCTGCTTTTCCTGTTTCTTGATCGAGGTCTACAGGCATTCCAAAGAGAATAATTTGATTTTGTAGGATTTATAAATGGGTCTGTTTTCATTAAAATTTATGATTTGACTAATGTCTTATGCTGTTACTGTTCATTATGTCTGTCTAATCAGCACTGTGTATCTAAAGTAAATTCTAAGAAAGTAAGAAAGCTTCATCAGAAGAATATTCAATTCAGTCTGAATAGAGTCAGTCATATTTTCATTTCTGTGATTCTGTTCGGGTTTCTCTTGTAAGGGTTTTTTGTGCTAGCATGGCTAACAGCACAATATGGTCTTTTAGCCTTGCAAATAAATTTTTAAAAATGTTTGGTTGGGGTTTTTTATTATTTTTTTTTAACTGATGTACTCCTATTCAGCTGGCAGACTTGTATTCTGGATACAGAGAAGAGATGCACATTTGCTTTTTATTCTAAAGTATTCACTGCATTGTCTACTTAAGTAGAAAGAATGAACAATTTGAGAACTGCAGGACACTTCAATTACATTTATGAGTATATAAACTAGTTTCTCTTTAAAACACCCTGGGAGTGGAGTAACATCATATGTTTGCCTGCACTGTTGTGATATTTCTCTCTACTGCTCTATGCAAAAGACAGTAAAACCATTTTTTCTAACTGATTTTTTTTGTTGGCTTGTTTATGCCATTTGAATATTGCTGCCTCCTTAAGTTAAATATTCAGTGGAGTTTTATTGCTTTAAGTCTAGCTGGCTTTTCTTAACTTTTCAGCCTTTTTCCAATATTGGACATTTAAATATTGATTACAAGAAAGTTAGATGCACTTAGAGTTCCTATGGTAGGTAAATTAAGCTCTCGTGCATAAGCTTGAATAAATGTGTGTGCATCCTATATTTTCACTTAGATTTAAAGAAGAAGCCAGAGTCGGTTGAAAGTACCTCAGAAGATGAAGATGAAGTTGAAAAACAGAAGGTATTTTTAATATTACACCTCAAAATGTTAAAAGAATGTTGTTACGGATGAAATAATATTGCCCTGACAGCCCTATTTCAACTCACTTATATGTATGTAGACTCAGTCAGACTTTGCTAATGGGCAGCTATTTTTCATAGAAAACTGAATTTCATTGTGTACATGGACTTTCTTATTTTGTCACAGGCTGAAATGGCCCTACTTATGATGGATGATGAGGATGATGCCAGAAAACATTTTAATTATAATAAGATTGTAGAACAACAGAATTTGAGCAAGAGGAAAAAGAAACTCTTGATGAAAAAGAAAGAATTACTAGAAGATGACTTCCAGGTAATGGTATACACTTGATTTTGAGGCTCAGCTAGAACCTTTGGTAATATCAATTATTTTCAGGACAAAATTAGTGGTCTCATATCCTTCTCCTCCCTCACTCTATCTGAAGATAGATCCTAGATAGATAGATAGATCCTATCTGAACCTAGATCTACCTTTTTAGGAACTTACAGGCTGTTTTCAAAAAGCAAGAAATACTCGAATACACAGTTGGAGGGGGACAGATTCAAACTCTGTGTAAGATAACAAGACACTGTGCAAAGTCTTGTACAACTCATTGCCTAAAATACTCATTGGTATGTTTGTCCTGATTCTGCTTTTTCGTCCTGGTCAGCTCTCAACACCAAACCTTTCCTCCATCTGCCGATAGAGGCAAATATAGGATTTGCACAAGCATTTGCTTGTCTGTTCTACCAACAGTGTCTTCTGTCTCTCTGCTTTACACTCACTGGGAATTTTGTGAGTGGAGAAGTTCCAGGAATGGTGAACAATCTCACGAGCTATGACTCCTTAAGCAGCTTATGTTTTATTGTGTTAAAAAGCTTTGCTATCATGGGTAAAGGTTATCTAAAATGCATACTCCTTTTCTGCCTTCAGGTAAACGTTGCCGATACAAGATTCCAAGCCATGTTTACTTCTCCCCTGTTTAATTTGGATCCTTCAGATCCAAATTTTAAGAAGACAAAAGCAGTAGAAAAGATCTTGGAAGAGAAAACTCGCCGAAGAGAAGAGAAGGAGCAAGATCTTAAGGAGGCAAGCAAGGGGCAGGAGAACAAGATGGCAAAGAAGGGAGAGGTTGCTAAGAAAGCCATAGATCCAGCCTTGTCAATGCTAATAAAATCCGTCAAAAATAAAACCGAAGAATTTCAGGCAAGGAAAAAGCAGAAATTCAAATAACCAAACTTTGTTTTTACTTAGACTTTACTTGACTCTCAGTTCTTCTAACTGGTGACATCTATTAAAGTTACTACAGCCTGCTTTGATTCCTATCCATCTAAAATTTCCTGAAAAGTCTTTAATCATGGTGGTGAGTTTTGAAGTAACTAGAGTAATAATCACTCTTTTCTTCTGCCACAACAAATACTGGTTTGTACTATTATTGAAAAACTACAGCTTGCAAACACGTAAATAAGGAATTGATGATTTTGGGGTGGTTTGTTTTGTATTGTGCCATCTCTTAAAGGCAATAGAAGTGCTAAAGATGGCTACAAAAAGTAGTCCTGATTATGGTTGTACTTATAAATAAGAAAAACACTTCTGTAGAAGTTTATTGCTGAGACTAAGCGGTCTTAATGTTTTTAATTCCACAGAAGTGTGTAAAACATCTCTGATGATAAAGAAGGTAGTAATATAACTAAAAATTGAACAAATTTTGTATGCAGGTTTTTGTATGTTTTTAAAAGATTATATATATGCTTCATTAATTTCTCCTTTAAATACTTGAAGACTTCCTGGATAATAGAACTAATTAATGGAAATATTGCCATTTTGAAGTGTTTCATTTATTGAAAAACTACAGCTTGCAAACACGTAAATAAGGAATTGATGATTTTGGGGTGGTTTGTTTTGTATTGTGCCATCTCTTAAAGGCAATAGAAGTGCTAAAGATGGCTACAAAAAGTAGTCCTGATTATGGTTGTACTTATAAATAAGAAAAACACTTCTGTAGAAGTTTATTGCTGAGACTAAGCGGTCTTAATGTTTTTAATTCCACAGAAGTGTGTAAAACATCTCTGATGATAAAGAAGGTAGTAATATAACTAAAAATTGAACAAATTTTGTATGCAGGTTTTTGTATGTTTTTAAAAGATTATATATATGCTTCATTAATTTCTCCTTTAAATACTTGAAGACTTCCTGGATAATAGAACTAATTAATGGAAATATTGCCATTTTGAAGTGTTTCATTTATATATATATATATATATATAGGAAATAAATTGGTCCGAAAGAATTTTGGACACTTAGCTGTGTTTTCCTCTTTTGCGCCTAAATGAAATTATGTCAGAATTAAACTTTATGCTATCCGTACTGCATTCCTATTAATACAGCTACATTTATACAAAGCCTTTGAGCATTGCAAGTGTTTAAAAAAAGAAAGAAAGAAGTCAACGGCAGATCTAGATGATACAATTTTAGAAACCCTGTTGTTAGGCCATATTTGTTTTGGTGTCAGTGATGAAGGTATCAATGGTGTGGGGAAAATACAGTAAGTAGAAAATGAGTGTGGGCATTGATTGGTCTTAAGTTTTGGGTTGGGGTTTTTTTTAAGTGTTTGCGGTATTAACTCTAATGGAAATACAACATTGTATCGAAAAAGAATGAAAATTTTAGAAACAAGGAGCTGAAAGATAATTTGTCATTTTAAAGAATTATTGTTAATTTCTAAGACATTCTGCTAATTTAAACAATTCTAGTAAAGCAGAGGTGAGAAACTATAAGTAATCAAAATTAATGTTTATATGAAGTAAATATATCTCAATATGTAAAGGAGATTACAGAGTCAGTTTTAGCACCTGAGAGGCTGTATACCTACCTAACGGCTAAAATGGACAAAGTAATTAAGGGACACAATATAGAAATACAGGTGGAGATGATTTTTGCAAGAGTGCTTTGCAGTGATGTGTCTGAGGAATACTTGGAGGCCTAGAACATTTTAAATGTCATTGCTCTTCAAAAACATTTGAGCGTCTGCAGATTCATTTTCAAGTAGGAAATTTGAGGCTTCATTTGAGGAGATACTACAGTCTTTTTGTACGCAACTTTGATCCAACTTCTGTGGCTTCTCAGCCTTGCCAGCAATATGGCAGGACCCAACAAACTTATGTTTTGTAGTTTGAACTGACCAACTGTGTTGGAGAACAAGGAAAACTTGTCCCCCTGGCAGTGGCAGGAAGGTTCTGAACATGTTTGTACAGTGGGGAACAGCATAATGCTATTCGGCAAGAAAGAGAGGAAAGACAGATGCGTTGGGAAACGGAATTTTCCACCACGGGAAGTGCCTCTGCATCGAACAGGAGAGCCAATGGTTACTACTTCAGAAAAAGTTATGCGTCATACAAAAGCGACAAAAGCGCGCACATATGCATCTGATACAGACAGTGGGGAAGGGGACGAGCTTCTCCCATAATGAAAGATCATATTTTATAATAAAACTTGCAGTACAGAAAACTAAGTAGCTGTCTTCAATACTGTTTCTTAAGACTGACACATATGATTTCCAGGCACAGAGTAGTGACACCAAGCTGAAAGGGTAAAATTTAGACATACCATGCATTTATACAGATTTTTTTTTTTTTCTAAATGTCATTCATCGTATGGCTTATATTGTGGGTGTATGAAATGCACTAGGGACAGCAGCTTGAATGAGATTTAGAGATTGGCTATACTAATGTTAGTGGTGATGGAAGGGCAAGCGTTTAGGTTTGAAGTGTGTGGAAAATTGGACAGCTGAGAACAAAAGCAATAGGTCTGAACAGAAACATGAGTCAAATGAAGGATCCATCTAGCCCAGTGGTCTCCAACAGTGGCCAGTAAGAGGAGATAGTAATGGTGCACTTAAAATACTACAAACTGTACTGTCTCTTGAATCCGCTAACCCTGCCAATTTCTACCAAATACTTCTGTTTTGATGCATTTGATGTGCATGCTCTTACAAAGGTACGTTCCTTGTTTGTGCACTAGCAGTAGGCATAACCTGCTGTGTTTGGCTTCCTGGCAGTAGTTGAGTAGAGTCACTTAAATTATCAGTGCTTTTGTTTCTGGCTCACTGCTTTTATAACTTCACTGGATATCAGTGCATGGAATCGGTGAAACTTCACTCCTCTGGGACACCCAGATATGTGGAATGACTCACTGGTACAAAACTCTCCAACAGACCTTCTGTACTTGTGCAATGCATCTGGCCTTTACAGTAGCTTTGCTGTAGGGCTAATTTGGGGGGGGGGGGGGGGGGGGGGGAGTTATAAAAATAAAAATTCACGAATAGTGATGACAGTGATGACTTCTTATTGAAATTAGATGGTGTAAGTTATGTTGTGTCTTCATGTGTACATATGCTGGCTACCTTCTCTGATGGAAGCATCTGAAGAGACTCTGACATGGCTGGTTAGGAAGCCCAGCCAGTACTTTGAAGTCACAGAAAGACAAAATGCACAAAAACCTGAAGGCAGACTTTGATGGTGAGTTTAACTACTGGTTAAAAAAAATATTTTGCTGTGTGGTAACGTGTACTTGATATCACGTAAATGCTTAATGTAAGATAATTTTACCTAACTGGCTGTTAAGAGGGGTTTTTTTTTTCCTGTTCTCAAGTTGCTGAATCCTAAGGGGGCATCTTGGTTGGGAAGAACTGCAGGATCTGTTCCAGCATGCATTTTAGATTGAAGTTTTTGGTCTATAAAACATTTAGGTCTAAATCCCCCCTTTTGTTTTTACCCCTCTTTAAGGAAAAAAAAAAAAAAAAAGTTAGTAACTACTAAGTGTTAATGGCTCAAAGTCTATCATCTAATCTCTGTAATTCCAGAATAATGCTAAAAAAAAAAAATGTGATGAATTTCTGTGTTTTCAGCAGCCGCATATCTCAGAAGTCTGGTAAGAAGTGGTCACGTCTCATCTAGAATTCCTAGCAATTCATTACCCTTGGTGTAAACCAAACAAAGTATGTTTTTGACCATCTTATCCTTTTAAACAGGAAAATAGGATCTAGAAGTTCTAACCTCTGAGTGTTAAAGTGTGGTTTTATTTTTTCCCTTTCACTAAATGTCATGCAACCAGCAAAAGTGACGGCAATTAAGTAAAATAAGACATTAAAAACGCAACTGTTAAAAGTGAGACAGAACTAATTTTTCTAGCAACTTACAGAGGTCTGGTATAAAGTAGTTTGTCTCCAAGCTGGCAGCCATCGGAGCTCATGCTAGAGTGTCAGCCAGACATTTAGAGATCTAATATTACAAGTGGAGATCACAAGAGGGTTTGATTTATTTAAAAACCGAGAAATATCAGATAACTGGAGATGAAGAGCCATGTATGTTTTCTATTATTCCTCCCTTCTAAAAATTAAATGTATTCCTTACAATTAATAGCAAGTTGGCTTTTTGTTCTTTTCATATGTCAGTTGTGTCCAAAAATAACAGTAAGTTGTGCTGTCACATATTTTTTTAGCAAACAAAACAACCAACCAAACTACTGTGGAGGTTTTTTTTAATGAAGTCTTAGAAATTTATGTTTCTATATAATACATATTTAAGAATACTAGAGTAATTAGGTTGGTTTGCACTTGTCTTAAATCATGAGTTAAATACCTCAACCTCAGTTTTGTAGCTATGATAAGAACAAAAGGAGTAGTTCTGATGGCACCGGAATTTTCATTATTCCTTATTTCATAGAATACTTGAAAAAACTGCAACCTTTTGAATATAAAAATGTACCTTCTTGTGTGCAGGACTATGTTACTGTATTCCTGCAAAAAGCAAGACAAGGTGGCAGAGAGGTCTATTGTCTTGTGTATTCTTCTGTGCTTGACATATGGTGTTACAAATGGACTGTTTTTGTCTGGGCTCTGGATCCAATCTAGATTAATGTCACTTAAGGTCATTATTACTTTATATCCTCCTCATCACTAGCATATGAGTAATCCCTGCTCAGCACTGTTCCAGCTCTGTATTTCAGCCGTGCGGGGCTATGCGAGTTTTAAACAACATTGCTTCTAGCCTCCAGTGAGCACCCTGGCAAACCTCGCTCCTGTCCCATTCTTGGAGACACCCGATCCAAAGGCTGGCTGCCACATTTCATGGGCAAACGCTCTTGGGCTGCATCCCATGCGCTCCTTGGCACTGCACAAATCCCTTGGCTTTGCACTGAAATCCTGCCCAATGCCCTTAGACCTTTTTGTATTTCTGGGACAAGGAAGGAGGGAAAGGACAATTGAGGCAGATACGGTTTGTATTGACTTCCGATGCCATGAGTCAAAGATTGACGTCAAAGACTGAAGTCTGAGCTACAACAGACAAACTGCCTGTTGCAGTTGTCGACGTGTGTGGCTGAACTGCTGCTCAGATGGGTTGGCAGCTTGTCCATGGAAAATGTAAGTCTTAACAGAAGTGGTTACCAAAAAGGACTAAGAATAGCAAAGTGACTGATTTAGGACGCTTGAGATTTTTACAGGTGATTAAGAGTTAAAATAATTTTTGCGGAGTGCAAACCCCTTAAGCATAAGCTTCTTCCCTTCATTCTCCCATCTGCTTTTCCCCTTGGGTTTAATGCCCGGGCAATCAAAAGGGGAGTGGGTGCATGCACTGCCCCAAGAACAGATGCCTTGGGCCTGAGCAGGATTTTGGGGCAGGGCAGGACAGCCTGAGCTGTCTGTCCTTTTCCTTAAAGAGTCCTGCAAAAGTAACAGCTGAGCAGCACCAGCAGGAAGAGAGCCTGAGAAGATGGGCAGTGATGAACAGGGCCTCTGGTGTTGACGAAGAGTTGTTCTGAAGGGTGTCCTGACAGACAGAGGTAGGAAAGAAGGTCAGTAATTCCCACACCAGCTGCAAGTTACGTGGTTTGTTTCGCATGTTTCTCATTTGGTGAATTTTTAGAGCTCTGTATGAGGAAACTAAATACGAATGCCTAGGAACCAAGAACATGTCAGACAGAAAATCAAGCATGGTACGTGTGAAATCAGCTCTGGCATTTGTTTCAGTTACATAAATAGATGCTTTTCTTTGAGCTTTAGTCTGACAGGAAAATGCCATGAAGGGAAGCAGTCTTCATTATTCTATATTTTGGTGTGTAAGTGCTCGATTTTGCGAAATAACTGTTTTGTTACCAGGTTTTAAATTTAAATTTATTATAATTAAATAAGCCCCACAACCCTTATGGTCCATGGAAGCCCATCTGTCTCTCGTATGAATCATCACCACCTCAACCCAGAAGACCGGACTGACCGCTTCAATGCATGTCCCAGCTGTGAGCAGTGAACGGCAGTGGGCTGCGTATGGCCCTCTGTGGAGTTTACCGAGTTGAAGGGATGCTGCATGAGGTGGTGGCTACAGAGCTCCTTGCAACGCTCTCGTATTAGCCTCAAAACAGGTGACACCTAAAAGGAATATAAATATATCGCTAAAGTTGGTTAGCTGGCTTTCTTAAGGGGCCCAAAGTTACATTTGACAGCAAAGCAAGTTGCCTTGTTAAGCAAAGATGCATTCATCACAGAATGGCTGCCTTGCTTTGCTGTAAGTCAAATTTTTGAAAGGCAAAAGGTATGATACAGAAGAGTGGTAACAGTAATGAACTTGAATGCATATACTAGAAGAGCTGTGGATTAAAAATGCAAATTCTGTCCTGAAATAAATGTGCATCAATTTTTGTACTGATATCAAGCTCTCCAAAGCATGAATTTGCTGATAGAGCTCGTGAGCTAGTCAGAGGGATGAGAATGGATTTTTTTCCTCATTTTACATCCTGAAGATCAAACTTCCCCAATAAAAGAATGATTCTGCCAATTATTCTTACAGCTTCACAGTGAATTTAAGTATTCTGAACTCTCTTTGTTGCACTTGGATCGGTATCACAGAATTTGAAGAGGAGGATGTTGCCAAGACTGCCCTACTGAAATTGTATCACACCTTGAGTGCAATAAAACAACTTTGGTTTGGACTAAATCATTACCTATGGAGAGCTGCAGAGAGCAACCATGCAGGTTAAAACCCATAAAAATAGCAAGATGATAAAACCTGTGGAGAAAATCTAGTCCAGGATTTACTTAGTCACCAACTTAGCCTGTTTTGCCAAAATATGTACATGTAAATTTTCATATTTACATCTGCACCATACTTTGTGTGGGCATGAAAAGAAATGATCTTTGACTCTAAAAACCATGGTTCTGTGAGTCCTGGCTTCCTGATTTCCCATAGCAGTCGATGGGGAGATGACTACTCTGCTGCAATGGCCACTATGTACCCAGTGTGCATATAACTTACTTTCCATCTTCAAGGAATGAAGACAAAACCTTGCAGGGATTTACTACTAGTGGTTATTTTGGCCACGGCTGATGAATGCATATTTGAAGTTTCATTTCTCAAAAGTCCGGTGTCTTATGATTTGGCCCCCATCTGGTTACAACTGTGAAAGCTGGCTGACAAAAGATCGCAATCACATCGAGTTAGAGTTTTTTGAGATGCGATGGAACAAGCATTGGAAATAACTGTGTGTGGGTGTTGAGCAGCCGGGAGTTACGTGGAATGCTATTTAGGCAGGTCCAGGATGCTAGAGTATTTTCCTCATGTAAAGTGGCTCATTATCTGGAAAAAACATTATTTTACTGGCTGGAAGTCAAAGAAGGGGCCTCTTCATATGCAGAGGAAACAACAAGCATGCCTGGAGAAGACTGCAGGCTTATTTACGCTACCTGCAAAGATCAGCCAGTCTTTCAGGGGGATTAATAGTGTGGGATTTGAATGGATTGATTCCAGCTTTTGGATGCTACTTTCATTTTGCAGGCAATCATGCGGATAACAATTCCTGTTTGTATTTGTTGGTGTATTCAGCTTCTTTTTCTGTAGAAGCTGTAGAAATGAGTTGCAAAGTTCCTAAACTAAACTGGAATGGTCAACGTAGGGCTGCATTTCTATGTGCTTGCCTTTTTTTCCGCCACCTTTTCCTCCCCCTCCCCCCCATGCCCCACATGGCCACTTCCCAGACAAATTCTTTGTTAAAGCATTCAGGTTGTCTTGACTTGACTGTTTAAGGTTGTCCTCTCATCTGAGTCAAAAGGGATAGGAGAGGGATGTGAGTCTTCTCCTCTTCCACCGCCTTTTCTCAGCATCCCTGTCCTTTAACAGGTGTCCAAAAGCCCTGAAACCTCCCAACCCAAAGGTTCACCTATTTGTTGTGTGCAATGCCTTCTTTTGTAAAGCAGGGATTAAGTGGGTTTGTGAGGTCAGGATCTCCTTATTCAAAGCAGCTCTCCTGTTGTTCCTTGAAAAAGCTGAAGAATTATTAGAAAGGAGATCTAAATTGTGATGAAAAGCCCACCTTTCTTGTAATCTATTAAACATTCTCCTTCATTGCACCTGGAGGCTACAGCTTAGCATCTCCAACTCCAAATTCTAGTTTGCCTTCAAGTCAAGTAGCCGAATTACTTCGCTATAGGCTTTATAATGAAGTGATGTCATCTTACTAACAAAAACCAGTGGTCTTGGATGGGTTGTAACTAGCAGAGGTATCAAATGGCTTCTCCCTTTCCTTTGTACTTTGTCCACATCATCGTAACAAACTAGTATGATACCTGAATATGCATTGTCTGATTTGACAGAACCTCATTGGTGCATCCTGTGTTGTCTAGACTTACTCAAAGAAGCTCCAAAACTTCTGTCTGCAAGGAATTTCCTCGGTGGAGGAACTATAGAACACGTATAGGGCATCCACCCTGTTGGACAAGAGTTTATACTCCAGAGTCTGAAACGGGAGTTGTGAGGCAGCGGAGAGAGGTTGGATTTCATCTTGTTTCCCTGAGCTGAGGCAAATGATTTTGCTTGGCATGGTGTTAAGCAAGTTGCCAAGTTTAACAGCAAACGCATACTCCTTGTGCCCGGCTCCTAACTGAGTGTCGCTCACGCCTCCGGCGCAGAACGCTTCTCAAAATCCTGGTCAAAGGAGAAGTTTCCAGCTGCGTTGTGTTAAAGCACATCTTGTAGAGACGTACTTGTACCTGTGCAAATGTCCGTGGGTCTGCCTGGCTGCAAATGCATTTAAATTCTTCTTACTGAGCACATGGGATCACCCCACTCAACGTTTGGTCAAAAAACCCCCAAAAACATCCACTCTCTGAGTTTTTCTTTCAGGAAATTGAGGGTGTCAGTATTAAAACAATACTTTAAGTTCCAAGAAGTAATTAAGTAGTGGCATAGGTGTCTGCATTCTTACCTCTGATTTTATTTAGTTAATGGTTTCATTATTGTGCAGCAAATGAGATGAAGCTTCACTGAAGCCTCTGGGCTTAAACAGCCACTTTTATTCAGAATAAATTAAAGCAGCAGATAAGCTCCTTATCAAACTAGGAAGTAAAACTCTTGGAATCTGCTTCAAAACGCAGGCAAAGTGCAAGAAGAAATCTAAGATAATCAACAAGAAATAGAACAAAAGCAAAGCCAGGCATTAAAACACAGCTGGAAACTTTGTAAAAGGAATAAAGGACGCCTTTCACTTCAAAACCTGCACGCTGAGGAATGATTTACAGAATGAGATCACCTTTTTATTGGAGTAGCACCACAAATCTAGAGAAAAACGAGGACCAGAAAAGAGGAAAAACCAAGAAATATTTGGCTAGTTTGGAAACTCTCACTGGCGGCAAGGGACAAGTTAAGTAGAAGCATCAAAAAACAAGTGAAAACAGACATTTGGATTTGAAACAAAGTTCTCCTGGAGCACAGGGTAGGACCAAACATTGGTGATGTTTTCAGCTTCCCCCCTAAAGAAAGAAGGGTTCCTTGATCACGCTGTCCATCCATCAGTCTGTCAGCCTACCTTCATAATTTGAACCTGCCGGCCAACTTCAAGGAGATTTGATGGAAGGGTCAAGTCAAAATATGTGTAACTCAGAGTCAGCCACATGTTGGGCTGCCTCTTTCTTAGCCGACAAGACAGGAGAGGCGGGCAGAGAAAAGGAAAATGGGGGGCAGAAGGTGCGTAGAATCTTCTACAGGACATAGAGGTGAATGCACGAGGTCAAATCAAAGCTTCTTTGGTAGTGGCCAACACTGCGCATCAAAGAAAGGCTGCAGCCAGGAGGCAAGTGCATTGCAACCCTTCCACACAATGCCCTCTCCTTCCCCAAAAATCAGATTGTCCTTGCTGAAATGGAACTATTGCCATCTGAGAGGCACAAAAAAGCAACTTTGTGGAATCTTCTTGGTTCACTTCAGCATCCCTGTCAAGAATAATGAGGACTTCCAAAAAAAAAAAATTAAAAAAATTGGCAACAGAGCAACTTGCAACTGGGATTTGGACTGCATGCTAAAATCTGTGAAAGGAGGCCAAGGATTTTCTAAGGGTTTGTGGACTTCACATTATTTCCTTGTAGTTTTGTCCAACAGAAGAGGAAGCACCTGGTAACATGGAAGACAAAAGCTGATCTCCATAAGCCACAGGTTTGCGTGCCAAAAATGTGTGCTGAAAATGGAGGTTTGCATTTGTTCTTGATGTTTTTTGCATTGTTAGAAAAATTTAAGACTGGTCTGTGGGGAAAAAAAAAAGTCAATAATACAAAAATTAATGGAAGCACAATGTTATTTATTGGGGGAAAAAAGCCATAGAAGGGATTTCTGTGATTATAAGGCAGGCCAGGAAGGATCCTCCTGAAAGCCTGGGGAAGATCCTACATAGGACGATTAGGACACAGTGGAGATGGAATAAAGTCTGGGGGCAAAAGGTTAGTTTCCCAATTTTTTTTGTTTGGGTCTCGACAGTTCAGTGCTCAAATTTTCGTTAACGTTTAATATACAATATAACTTGTGTAGAAAATGGTGGCTACAGGCTAAAACGTATTCACTGCAAATGCGAGTGAAACCAAATTACGTTTGTCTTGTGTGGTAAAGATGGTAAGAAGCATAGCTGATCTATTACTAGTTATTATTTGCTTTGAAATGTATTTTGGCTATTGAATGAAATTGGCATCAGAGGAAGTAACTGTAGAAACTTATTTTGTAAAAAATTCCTTTAAATTATGTACTTTTGGCTGAAGCAGGTGATTTGGGGACAGCTGGTTTGCAGAGAATGAATGATACTGGCCACTGTGTTAGGAACTACTGCAACAGCTACACACTAGGCTCACTTTTAGGAACAGAAAAAGGAGTTGAAATCTGTTTCATCTGGAAGTGTCAGGAGAATCTGTTGTATGGGATATAACCTATCACTTCTCATACTGGAGCTTGAGCAAGAGATTGGGGAAAAATCCTTACTGAATTCCACAAAAAGAACAACTGTGTTTTGATCTTGTAGAAATTTTAGTTTGAACTTGAAAAAGTTGATATTTGCAAATGAAAATTTGAGGTGTCAGCTAAGATAAATGTACTCTACGATATAAGCCCATGAGAACGACTTGGTTTCGTAGTCTTACAAAGAAGAGCAGATGCCTTAGACAATGCGGACTGGGATAAATGGAGGGGGGCACATGTATGCAGCTGGTTCCCAAGACTGACGGTAAAAATCATTGGAGAAGGTATGAAGGAAACAGCATTTAGATGTGGCTGCCCTCATTTCTGGGAAGGCAGCTTTAGCAAATGATGCTGGGAGAGTTTGAGTCCTCTCAAGCAAAATGGACAGAAATTAATAGGAATTCAGTATTCCTGTAACAGTACACAAGACTCAAATGCCCATTGAAGGGGGCAGATGCAAAATATCTCAGTGGTGTGTAGATTTCCTGACAGGACTGTTACGAAAAACATTTATTTGTAATCAGTAAGTTTTGTTTTCTTCAGGCCAGAGATCTTAAGTCACAAGTCTGCTGGGAGCAAGGTAACAAACCCCATCCAAATCCTTATGCAAACGCATCAGGTGTTGGTCTGATTTTTCATTAGGTTTTGCTCGGAGGCAACAGCCGCTTGGAAAGACGCTACCGAAGGTGAGGGAGAGAAAAGCAGCCCGGCAGAGGGCCGGGAAGCGAGCTGGAGGCTGGCGGTGCAGAGCTGCTTCAGGGGCAGGTATATGGGCCGCGCCTG
>NW_009259028.1:545493-547322 GCF_000687185.1 Egretta garzetta | reverse complement strand
GGCTTCGGTAGGGCGACAGCGGCCGCGGCCCGTCTCGCCGAGGATTTTTTTTCCAAATAAAAGTTTCTTTTCCTACTTCTCTTCTGCTCGTTTCCTCGTCGGTTGCGGCGGTTTCCTCTCGGCTGCGGAGGCTGGGCTACGCCCTCGGGGGGTTAAGTGCTTTCCTCTCGCCCCGTTGCTCGTCGGCCTCTCCCCCGCCAGGCCTCTTACCGTAACCGCCAAAAGCTCTAACGAACAAACTTTTTCACGTTGCCAGTGTTGAGACGGAGACGTCGGCGTGCACGTCTCTGCTGTCCTCCATCCCTCTGCTGCCTTCGCAGGCGTCTGCCCTGCAGCAAGCACTGGTGTCTGCGCAGTGAGCCTTAGGCAGGGCGCTGAGTCTGGGGGGAATGGTGATGGTCACCCCTCGGCTGAGGGAATCGCTGTGGCGCCTATGGCAAGTGCAATGAGAGACTGAGCACCTCTTTCTGCGTTGGGTGTGACGCTCAAACTATTGACGTTTTTCTGAGTGCCTGCGTAGGATTCGGCATTACTCCTTCAGTGCAATAAGTGCTTTGGGCTACTTTGGTAAACTCATTATGGTTCGTCTTCTTCAGGAGTCAAACAAGAGTATGTTCTCCTCTGTTTTGGTAGCTGTACAGATGTAGAACAGGGAACTGTGTAACAAAGAGGAATGAGATCAGAAGTGATGAATGTATGATAGCCAGGAAAGAGAACAGATAAATTCTAGAAGAAGCTAGAAAGGGAAAGGTTGGGTCCAGCGGGAGCTTACAAAGTGGAAGCAGAAGGTTTGCGAATGACATTGAAAGGACTTGAAGAATGGTTTGAGGCAGAAGCGGTTTGACAAAATTAAGTTGATGTGGAGGAAGTGTTATGAACTCAAGGAAGTTATTGAGGTAGGCTGACTATACACTGTCTGGTAAAAATAAACATGTCCTTAGACCCAAGTGTATATAAAGGCCTCATTAGCGTTTCCAGTCTGGAGTCTTTAAGTGGCATCTGTATCTTCATTTTCAAAAATGATTTAACTACCATCATTATTATTTTCCCTACCACCACACTATTTCTTCCATTTCTGCAGGAATACAGGTCCCTTACTTGCTCCTCTGTCATTTTCCTTAAGTCTTTGTCATGCCCCTGCTGCTGTAATGGCATTCTGTGTGGTGTAATCAGACGCAGCAAAGTGGAGTTTGTAGGAAACAGACTGTGTTTCAGCTTACTACCTGTACCAGTGGCTGCTGGAGCTTTCTACCGCCTTTTTGCTGATAATAAATAATGAAAATGCATTGATTAGAGCTTTAACTTTAGTGCTGCAGTTTATACAGGAGACTGTTACAATTGGATGTAGTCCATAAATGCTTTTTCTAGAGTCTATGTATTGTAGTGGTATTTCATTTTGTATAAATATATATATAACAGTACGTTCATATTTAATTTTAAAATATACATTTATAAATCTCTGAAGATATCTGTATGCGTTTAGCAGAAAAAACCAAGCGGAATTAAATAACTTCCTAAGAAAGCTCTGTTAATTTTCATTATTGAGAGGATGGTTGTGGTAAACCAGCCAGTTTGTCTGTTCTGTGCCAGTGCTGAATCTTGTTAAACATCATGTGCATTGTTTTAGTTGCTTAAATGGAGTGGTGTTTAATTACTGGAATAAGCCATATAGCAATTGCAAAATCTGTGGTTTAAATCCTATGTATATCATTTTTTTCACTTCTGTTCACTTTCTAGCATTCTCAGGTTACAAGTAGGCCCTTTTGAGGTGGTAGGAATGATAGACATCCTATTGGAATATCTTAATACATTATAGAGGTTTTCTCTAT
>NW_009259028.1:524281-545405 GCF_000687185.1 Egretta garzetta | reverse complement strand
AACACTATTGTGTCAGGATTAACATTAGGCTGTTTGACTGTGGGTAAGAAGAGCATTTAAATACAGTGAATTTGTTTTCTGACTCCTGAAAAATGCATAGTTCTGTACTTTAACTTGGGAGCCTTTTGGTTTTGTATACTAGAAAATGCTGTCACTTTTTCCATTATAAACATTAAATTCTATAAACACCTTAAGGGTTAAGATCAAAACCAAATAGGGTTACTAAATTATTTGAGATTGCCTTAAGCATGCTGTAGTTCACTAATGATCATAGTAGCTATCCTAGTAGCTAATAGCCTAGTAGCTAGGCAAACTTTCCTTCACTGTTTTAAGCTTATGTGGCATTTTTTTTAGTAATACTTTGCCATAAAAAAAGATAATTTCTCCCCTCCCTTCCCCTAGCCCCACAAATCAGTGGAGAATAATAAGGGTAAGGGATGAAGAAAACGTATGAAAGTTCATTGTAGGATCTTAAACAGCTATTTCCTGCAAAAGAAAGGAAGAGGTATGGCATTTTTAAGTGTAACTCATATGCTACAATTCTGTGGAGCACATGTTTGTAAATTCTTATATGACTATTGAATTTGTGTTAATGCACAGGTTCTACATCCCCTACATAAAATGTAGCCACAAAGTCATGCAGGCAGATGCCAGTATGTGATTTGAGGATAGGAGATTCTGCCATGCAACCATATATACTGTCTTTTGGCTTTTGGTAGAGTTGCTGCAGTGCTGCTTAACACTTTCCACACAAGCAGGGAATTACACTTTTAAGAAGTAAAGATTGTGGCTATGGAACATCATCACGTTAAGAACTAGTTAGGCATGATGGGTGGAGAAACAAGTTGTACTGTTAAACAAAAGGAGACCATGGAAAGGAGCTTTCTCTCAATCATGGGCAAGCCTTGTACCAACAATTCCCAACGATGTCTGAAAAGATTATTAGGTTCAAGTTAAATCATAATGAAAAGGCTGCTTTCAACTTGCAACATGGACTTTGATTATTTTAAGTCTCATTAATACTGTTAGCTAGGGAAGAGGCAGAACTTCCTTCAAGTTTTTCCTGAAGTTATTTATATTGGATTAATCTCTTGAAATCAGTGTCTAATGTATGCATGTGATTTGGTTTTAGGATGATTCCTCTCCAGAGTTTATTTTTGAATGGAAGGATGCTCTTTTCCAGTAGAAGATGGTGATCCTAATGTATGATCATGGAGAAGGGGATAAGTTCAGTAGAAGTGTTACCTTCCAAATCGTCTCAGGTTACAGCTGTAAAAGTGGTGGTCAAAGAGCCCGAAACAAAGCAAACCCAAAGAGGGAAACGAGTGGGATTTGTGCTTGTCCATGCAGGTAAGATGCAAAAGCATAACAGCTGGAACAGAAGTACTGCACGTACAAACTAAAAATCAACTACAATTCGGTATTGGCTTTGAATTAGTAGCATGTTAATGAAGTGACATTAACTTTGGGTGTAAATCTGGGAGTGGAGAGTTTGATTGGAAGCTGCACTGGCTGAAGGATCTTGGAAATTGTTAATAAAAATGTAGGGGTTTGGGTGTTCCGAATGGTATTTTTTTCTCCCTGACAAAGAAAACCCCAAACAAAATCCCTAAATTAAATGGTTATAAAATGTCAAATTCTGCAGCTGTATGCTAAGGTTGGAAAATCTACAAAATGTGAGAGAACTTTCAGTCTATTTCCTTACAGAAAGATTAAACATCACTGTTTCATTATGGACAGTTTCTTGTATAGCTTGTCTGTAAGGACAGTCTAGTGAAGACTTTTTGAAACCTCCTTAGGCCGATCGTTGCAGAACTTCACTTTTTTTTTTACCCTTTTGAAAGTTTTCCTCCGAGTCTATTTTTTTAAATATTGTTCGCATTTAAATACTATTTATGTTTTCCACATGTAATGAAGAGGTCGAATACTCAAATGTGATACAGAAATTATGCGTTATGTGTGTCTTGTTCATAAATTCTTTTCTAATAGATTCTTTCTTAAATACTGTTAATCTTGAAAATATTAGTGATGCTTATGTCTGGCTGTATGTTTGTTTTTAGCATATGTGTGATGACTTGAGGTGAAATTGAGCAAAGTAGCCTGGTGACACCTACAATATTTGAAAAACCAACTTGCTACTTGGTTTATAAAATCCTTAAGGTAAAAAAAAAAAAACAAAACACAAAACCTCAAAGAACTTATTCTGGGTTGATATTTGATGACCCTGGTATTCTATTTTAAGAGCAAATAGAATGGTTCAATATGTTGTCCTTTACTGGGTTACTTTATTCTGTTTAAAAATCTTTTTGTTTCACTAGGAGTGTTAAAACTTATTTTATTAGAGTTTCTGAAAGCTAACACTGCTAGAGGTGAGGAAAGGGAAGTTGAGGTAAATAGGAACGTATTTTTCAAGTTCAAAAACCAAGAAGACAGAAGAAGATGGAATTTAAATATCAGTGTCCTAATCCTGTCTGTTATTTTTCTGATGCTGTATTTAGCTGAATAGTGGGCAGTGATAAATTTTTCAGGTATGGAGGTGGGGGCACTGGCTACAAAACACAGCAAAATGGTTAAATGCAACAGGATGGATATAAAGACTGAAAATGAGAAAAAAGGTGAAAAAAATTGTATGATCTTTATTTCCAGGAACTCTCCTGGTTGTAAAGCAGGAGTAATGAGCTCTAGAAATGTAGCATAAACATGAGACAATTAACAGAATGGTAATTGCAAACTTGCAAATCAGTAGTAAAAGGAAAATGGAAGTTTGACTTAAAACAAAGGTTTTTGCCCAATGATGGACAATAAATAAAAAAAGCTATGCTGGAAACCCTCCAAGAATGAGCAAAACTGGAATCTCTTGGAGAACGTTTATAGGAACAGACTGTATGACTCTGAGATTTGTACCTGTACGCTTCTGCATATTTGCTCTGGATCCTGTATTTTACTGAGTGTATTTGAATTAATGTTGGAATGCGTGAAGTTGTCAATCATTGATATAAAAAGGAATTGCCAGTGTAATCTAGAATAGGGAAGGCTGTATCAGTCCGTGTATTCATTATGCAAACTACAGGCTGTAGTTTGTCAGGTAGTATAATCTCTTTTCCTTTTGCCTTAATTGTAGGTGCAGGTTATCATTCTGAATCCAAAGCTAAAGAATACAAGCATGTGTGCAAAAGAGCCTGTCAGAAGGTACGTTTTACCAGTTCCGCAGTCTTGCAGTGGGTATACAAGAAATATATTCGGTAACACTGCCCCTTCAGTATGAATGGGCACATCTGGGTTTAGCTACTCAGGCTACTCATTTCTAGAGTAAAAATGGAGCAGCAACAGTTAATGTGATACAGAGTCAATAGAGTGCATGGCCATGGGGTGTGGCAACACTCTCAGTGGAGCTAAGTATGGTGTCTGGATTTTTCTTTCATCAGTGTCCACTCTTTTTGGAATTTATTTAAACAATAGCATCTAAATTGCTCCATGAATTCAGGGATTTCTAGAATTCTTTTCTTCTTGATAGCTCTTAACTTCTTAATAGGAGGGGAGGTAGAAACAGGAAAAACAACAAAAAATCAATCTCCTCTTCCCAAAGCTGGAAAGGGAGAAACGGCAAGACTTTCACTTCTGTTGAAATGAATTTTTTTTTTATCTCCTCCAAGAACTTAGCTTTGGAACTGGCAAGTCCTGTCTGCTAAGTGTTGAATGAGAAGCTGGAAGACCTGTCTCCAAAATTTCTAATGCCTTTTTCTTTCTCCAGGGAGAAGGAGCTGGGGAGCTTGGCAGGCTTTTTAGAAGAGTCTCAGAGTTGGCCTCTGATATCTATCACTTCATTTTACAGTTCTGTTGCTCAATCCTAATACCAATCTAATTTTGTAATGAGAAGCCTCAAAAATCATCCAAATTTAACACTAGATTCATTAAAGTTGTGTGTTAGCCCTGATGATATTAATTTGCCAGCTAATTATGTGTGAAAAAAGGTTGTTTGCTGTTGAATTTAAGTCCAATTTGAGATTCCATTTGGTTCCTTAAGCTAGGTAGCCAACATAAGTAACTCGTATGAAGACAAGCAGTCACAGGTTTGTCTTGCAACTGAAGATCCAGCTATAGTTGCTTTCTGGGGTTCCCTGAGAGAACTTAACTGTAAGGTCCTGTCCAGTACGGATCTAAGAAATAATATTAGGCTCTAGAATTTCATTTTTGTGTGCATATATAATTTGAAGATAACATTGCCTTATTTGATTTGTTTTTGTGTGTTGGCTTTTACATGTACTTACTTGTAAACTCTGTTCAATTTCATGACAATTGCCATGTATGGTACTAGGTATTTTTGCTGAATCTTGGAAGGAAAGTTAGAAACTTCTTGACTGAAACATTGTTTGAGGACACGAGGTATAAGAATTTATTTTGCTATAAATTTGACCATGCAGGAATCTGCTGCTAAATGCAGTGTTGGAATAGTAAAATCATACCTTCAGATCTGTCCACACATGGTGCATGCTGACTGTTTCCAGTGCCTCTTGTTCTTATGTCCGTATGCATTTTAAACTAGTTTGGTAAAGGTTTTGTTTTGTACAGGACTAGGAGAATGTAGAGCTTAGTCACAGAATATTAGAATTTCCTAATCATCAATGAAAAATTCTGTTTTACAGGCAATTGAAAAGATACAGGCTGGTGCTCTTGCAACAGATGCAGTGACTGCAGCACTTATAGAATTAGAGGTATGAATTTCTGACTAGTAGTAAATATTTCTCTCGGGGACATTGCCAGATTTTTCTATAGCAAGTTATTAATTCAAATGGGAAATAAACTGAGATTTCCATTTTTGTGCTGTACTAATTTTATCTTTTGCTTTTCCACTATATTTTGGTGTAAATTCATTTAAAGACTTTCTAAAAATGCAAACTGAATAGAAGTTGTCTAGCTGGTGCAATTTGGTTGTCATCTTAGGTATGCCTTATCAGATAATTTTTAACCTTCAAGAATAAATACAGTCATTAAGGACTTAATGAACACTTTATAGGGAACTTTATTTCTGACTTACTGAGTTACAGGCAGACTGTGCTGGCTCTGCTTCTTAGATAAGGAAAAAATCATGCTACTGGTCACATGTTAACCAGAAGTTCTAGGATGAGTCCTCATTCCTTTTGTTTGCATTAATATCTCACACTGAGTTATGTTTCATTTCTTGAAATTATGATCCAAAGAATTTAAATGTAGTTAGTATTTAGTACTTCCATTAACACTCTTGTGTAGTAGTTATATTGAGGTAACTGTCTCTTGAATATGCTTTCTTGGGTTGTGTTATTCATACCTTTTGCAGTTCTTTGGGATAATTCTACAGAAGTGATTGCATAAATTTAACTCTGCTTGTCTTCCCATCCAGTTAAAGGGCTCTGTGAAAATGAAGTAGAAATTTTAAGTTCTCTTTTGTCCCGCAGCATACTTCTGCTGTGTGCTTAAATTAATGCAATTCCCAAAGGCTTTTTTTCTTACATTTTTTACTTTGTGTCTCTATGATCTCTGATAGGATAAGAGAGTAGAAGCAGGCTGTTCAGGGAAGTGTGACTTCAGTGTAAGACAACGCTTTTTTTTCTGATTTTTATGACAAAATACGTGTAGAAGAACAGCGCAAGTATTTCAAAAGGGTACTTGTTAATTAAGATAGAAAGTCTTGATAATCATTAAGAGATGACCAACTGTTAATGAGGTTTTTGGAAAAGTGTCTTTTTGGAGTGGTTACATTTATATAGCATCTGACTTTAGTGAACGATCCCTGTGAAATAATGTAGAAGAGAGTAAAGCTAAAAGAATTTCTGGGATATAAATGAGGCAGTTTGGTTATTGTCCCAGGTCCACTAATCCCTCATGGCAATAATGATTGAAATGGGTATTCCTCTTCTTCTGTAAGGAGTAATTGCTTCTTCCTCTCCAACTTTATTAGTAAAGAAGGAAGGCAAGGTAAGTGGTGTGCTGTAAAAATTATTTCCTGGGTTTGGAATTTATGGTAGTATTCCGAGAGGATTAGCAGTGTATTTGCTTACCACATATGTTGGGAAAGTGTTAATTAACATACTTGATAGGGTTAGCGTAAGGCAGGCAGTACATACTTTAATATGTGTTAGACATGCTGACTAGGAGCCAAGACTTCAGTCATAACCTTTAACTTGGCGAGCATCTTGGCTTTAAACAGTACTTTTGGTCTCCACTGAATTGTTCAAATATGCTTTCATGTGTTATCTTACACATTAGAATATAGCTGGGTGAACACAAAAGGTATCTCTCTAATGGAATTACTTATAATGCACTTCTATAAACTAACTGAGGTTGCTGTTACTCCAGAAGATTGTTCTGTGTGTCAGTTCCCTCCTCAGTGGAAAAAAAACCAACCTACTTTGTGTTATGGTTTTTGTTGTGCTCCGGAGCTACACAGAAGAAAACATATTTTAAGAAACTTAAGTTATATATCTTTTTGCAGCTGTGCCTGGGGTAAATATTTTATCTGGTTTTGTTATCCCCAAGAGACTTTTATTCTTTTACTTTAGTAGATTTAAATATTCTGAAGTGACATCTGTGTAAGAAATTCTAGCTTTAAGATGAAATTAAAACCTTTTTTATGAAATTACTCCAATCAGCAACCTTTTTCTCCTCATCTGTCTTACTACTGTTGTGATGATGCCTCCCATCATTCCACTTTCTGGTTTTCTAATTGTCTTAGGTTGTACTTTTATGTGTACTGTTGCACAAAACCTATTTTTTTCCTTTTTCCTGTTTTTAAGATTAAATATTATTTTGTTCAGGTTGTATTGCCATGATTAATGTAATTATTTGCTTTCGTTTATTCATTAAGTGATTTATATAACCTCTTAATCGTGAATTGTTCCTTCTGTTACTGTTTGGGATTTGGGCTTCTTTTAAATTGAAGTATGTAGCTGTGCAGTTACATTGAGGAAAAATTAAAGGTATACTCAAAACAGAAAATGATGTGGTTTGCAGTGGCATTTTTTTGGCTTTGGCATGAGAAATTCCAAAGTGTTAGACCGTCAGCTTTCAAAATGTTGAAAGATTTGTGTCTACTCATATCTCATTCTGAATACCACTCCAGGCATCTCTGTCATTTCTGGAGCTGCAGCTAATGTTTTAATTCGGATGTTTTTCCTATTGCTCTATGGAAAACAGAAATTGCATGTGGCAAGTCAACAAAGCAAACAGAATAGTTTTTCCCATAATTTACAAAATTTTATGGGTGAAAATGTAGGTTTGTATGTTGATTGTCTCTCTAATGAGCTATCACTACCCTTTGTGTAGGAAAAAATAGTGACTTTTCATAAAGTACTCTAACATTTTGAGTTGGCAAATACATAGCGAAAATCTGTATGAAAACAATGTTTGCTTACGTGCGTCACTAATACTGATTAAGATACAGAACAACAAAAGTTTGTGTAAAATGATAACAGATTCCATTGTGGAGCAGGCTTTGTAACATCCTGATATTTTGGTAGCTGTGGAACACATTGCTGTGAGTTTATCTGAAATATTGGATCACTTTTACAGTTCTCTAGGACTTAATGCTGTATTCCAAAAATCTGTAGTCTTTGCAAGGCCCAAATATCTTTTCATGGAAGTGTCACAAAAGATGAATTTTTCTTCCTCAGTTCCGCTCAATTACACAACTCCTATTACACAGAATTTCAGCTAATCCAAGAGGCATCACTTCAAAGACTTGTTGAGGCGCAAGACTTGCTCTTGATCTTTTATGAGCAAGCTGACAGTTTGCTTGTGGTATGCTGTCTGTTTTTTGTTTTATTTTTGCAGGCTCTAAATGGAGAAAGAACAGCCTTTCTTTGTTGAACTATATGAATCTCAAGTGAAATAGCATTCTGTGATTAAGATAATAATGCTAATAGTTAGCTGGAGAAAAGGTAGATTTCTTTTGCAAAGTAACAAGAGCAGCTGACCAGGAATACTGTTAAAGTAACTGTGCTGGTCTTCATAAGCATCAGCTGTATTTGATAAGTTGATTAAAGGCAGTTACATTTTCCAGTTTGTGAGCTCTGTCATTGCAGAGAAACAAATGAACATGTTACCTTTTTCAGCTTTTGGTAATAAAATGGGTCTGGACAAGGTGCTTCATAAGACTCATCATTTACACTGTATGCTTCTACAAAGACTTTATTGCAGTACCATTTCTTTTTGTAATCTTGTTATCGGCCACCATATGAAGTCTGAGTTTCCCTTGAAACACAAAGGGCAGCTTTTTTGGGGGGTGGGGAGGAGCTCCCTCTCCACACATCCCCCCCTTAAAACTTGTAGTTTTCAACAAACCCACATGCTGATTGCATTTATGGCTGGCTGTGAGAACAATGTGCAATTTCAATCTTTTCTTTGACTATAGAGCACTTCAGAAAGTCTTCTGTTCAGGTACTGGAGACAAGAACATAGGTTTGTTGTAAAGAATGATGGAGATTTCAAACTTTTTCTAAATTTAGTCTAAGTTTATTAATACTGTGTGTAGATCACTTGTTTCTTTAATCTGGCTTCCGTAGAATGTTCTTTGTGAACATCATTTAAATAGGAAATTAATATGATTGATGGGGAAGCGGATGTTACGTTTTGGGTTTCAATGTCCTTGCTACTGAAATTGCTCAATTTACTTTGCTTTTTTTTGTTGTTGTTGTTGCTGTGGATCAATTCAAAGGATATTTTTAACCTGTTAGTTTACTCAAGCAGTGGGTTTGCATGACTGTCAGCAAAATTTTGCAGTGAAAGAACTTGTTTCTTGTTTAATTGTTTTTTCTTTGTTTATTTATTTTATAGTAATTACGATTTTTGAGTATACAATCTTAATCCCAAGTACTTCTCTTTAAAGATAAAAGCACAATGCCAGTGGCCTTGTTGTATTAAGGCAGTCACCATAGATGAACTTTTAATGGGTAATGAACTGGAAGTTGTTAATTCTAGTTAAAAGCAATACTACGATGTTTTGGAGCAGAGTGGCTAACAGTAATCTGTGACAAAAGTGTTCTTTGAAAACATTTTAGCTGGTGTAATTGAAAGGGATGTGACTCATCCTTGTAGATTATTACTTGTCACTAAATTCCCACAGAAAAAAAAAAATTAAAATTACAGTGTGTAAAAAGAAATGGCTGTAGACTTTGAATGCCATTTAAATGTTACAAGTAAACCATGGCCAAAACTGTATCGAAGACAGACGGAATGTTCTTTAATGCATGTTGAAAATAGAGCATTTTAACTATTTGCCTAGATGTAATTCAGGACGATTAGTGTTTTAGCGTTGAGTAACTTCTTTAAGCATTCCAGCTTTGACCACAGCTAGAAACTTCAGCATGCCTGTGTTTGCTTCCAGAACATTTATAAATACATCTTGAAGTAAAAAGGATTCTAAAAATAGAAATGATACCCTTGGTAGCTTGAGAGTTTTTACAAGATGGGTAACTTGGGAAAATAAAACTTGTTTCACTTCTTAAAGCTTTGTATTATCATCTTTGCTACAGGTTTACATTGTAAGTTAGAGATACCTCAGTGGTGGAATAATTGCCAGGTAGTCTAGTATTTTTCACATAATTGAAAGCTTGTGTTTTGTTAAAACGCTTTGAATTTGTTTGTCTTTTCCCTCTTCTTTTTTACTTTTCTATGATAGTAGGGCTTGCTGTTAACATGCAAAGTTCATGCTTGGTTTGCTTTCTTGTCTTTTTTCAGTCTCCTTAGAAATGTAAAGCCTGATCTCTGGTTATGTTTTTAAATAATAGTATATTCCTGAAGATACCTTCTCTGTTACAAACCTTTTCCTCCTTTCCGTTCCTCTGTCTTCTTGGATAAATGCTTTGGCTGGGTTCTTCCCCATCCTATGGTAGTCATATAGTTCTTGCAGTAATGCATTTTTCTGTCTGAGAGTATGAAGAGACTGCTTCGGTTAGCTCAGTTTATTTTTTTCCCCCCTTTGAAAGCATGCTCTCTTCTGTTTTAATAATGTTTCTGCATTCCTTGAAGGTTTTGAATTTTCATTTCAAAATAGACTTTAATTTTCATAAGTTGTATTCCTCCATTTGTATATCACAGTCTTGAAATCTTTTGGTCAGACTTTGCAGAGATTCATGTTTTCAAAAAGAGATGTGCTTGTGTGGTGTATTTCATGTCCTTGCCTATTCGAAGAAGTAGGTGTGAATTTCTGTTCCCATTTTTTATAAAAGTTTTTCCTTGCCTCATTTCAAAGGCTTTATATCTCATCTTGGAGACACTCAGGTAGGTATCAAAAATTCCACGTGTTCACACCCAGTTCCTCCACTGTCTAAAGCTGTTATCAGATCACCTTTCAGATCTGTGAAGTTAGAGTAGACCATCTTCCTCTTGGCAATTCTGAGACCATCTTCTTAATTGAGTGCAGTCTGATTGTAAAGCTCCACAAAAATTTTCAACAGGTGCTTGGAATTTGGCCTTTATTTCTTTTTACTGGAGAATTTACTCACGTTGTGACAGATTGTACTGGTAAGATTCCTTCTGAGCCCTAAAATGAGAGTTATGCCACCAAAGAGGCATCTACAATTTTGTTGGTGTAGAGTTCTTATTTATCCCATATTCTGTAGTATTCTGATAAATATTCTGTAGGGAGAAGTAGGTGGCATTCCCTTTGTCTTGAGGTCCTCTGAATAAGGTGTCTCTTGGTGTATCCTTGATGTTGTGCCAGTGAAGGTGCTATGCCAAAGCATCAAGCACATCTAAGTTTTTAGAAATAAAGTGAACTAGTGCCACTCTGTATTTTTTCCTTACCCTCTTTTGATTATTGTGTTTACCAGGTGGTAGAGCGCTTTGTGCCTTGACTGCAGAAGGATTCTGGATGGTGTTACTAGGACTTCTGTTCTGATGAGTTCTTCTTACTCCCTTTATTTGGCCATGACATCTGCTCTTAAGATAACAGCTGTCTTTGCTTTGTGGCCGTGACAAATCTGTAGAGCGTGAAATTCTTCCTCTTTGCTAATGCTTTTGAGTATAATGCACCAAGCGAATGTTTTTGGAACAGAACATTAAAAATTTGTCTCCAGGCTTGTAGGTCTTTGCACTTTGATTACTCATGGGCAAGGAACTTGGACAGCACTAGGAGTAAGCATAGTTCATCCTAACGCATTCCTGTTTTTCCTTCGTCCTCTAAGTACCTTTCATTGTTTGCTTTCAGATTCCTTCCATCGCTTCTCTGCTCCTTTTGTTCTAAACTTCACCGACTTAATTTTCTTCATACTTGTAGAGCCTGGGGAGCAATGAAGTCAGTTAAGCCATCGGCTGCCCTGCAGTCTTTCACCTTTTCAAGGCCATCATCTTGGTAGCCTTTTTAAAATCGTATTTCCCTCCACCCTCCTCTCAGAGAAAGTAATTCCCTGTGCACTAAACTGCAAATGTTTCATTATCCTAAAATATTCTCAAACTTAGTTATTTGCTGTGGGGCACAGCTGTCAAAATGAACAACACAATGAATATACACAGTGAATTTGAAGATTTGTTGTGGTGTGGGGTAAAACAAGGTGGGATAAACCAGGATAAAATCTTGTGCTACTTCTTGGATACAGAAGGAAAAGGCAGAAAATAAAGATGAGTAGTATAAACTGAACATGGAGAGATTGCAGTCTGTTTCATGATTATGTATTAATCATGTGTTATGTATTCATGATTCTTTGGGAAGATAGAATTTTGGTGACTCAAACACTATGAACACTTTAAATATCTGTGTAAATTAGAATCAACATCTTGCAAAACAGTTTTTTAATTTACTCACTACTTGCTCATTTGAAAGTTAATGAAAGCTAACTGACAACTAACATCAAATTTACTTTTAATTTCTGTGTTCTTTCTCTTTTGTTTCCTTGTATTCATTACAAATTAGCATGTACAAAAAAGAACCAGTTCACTTAACATTTAAGATGGAACTTTGAGCTGCTTCCAGTAGATTTGTTTCCCAATTCAGCTTATATTGCATGTACTGTAATATTGTGACCATCTAATTTCATTGACATGTTCACATGTGGTCTAGACAACCATTTTCTTCATCACATCAGGTTGTTACACTGTTGTTATAAAAATAGATATGAAACTCTGAAAGCATGCAAGCATTTCTCTCTGAAATTTTACTGTTTGGCTGTTCTCTTTCTTCGCCCTGTACTTCGTGCTTGCAGCTAGAAAGAGGGGGTTATATTGAGCTGACTCTGAGACACCTGAAGGGTGCTACTTTATAATTTTGTGGTTTTAAAGTCATGGGGATGCTCTGATGAAACGAGGAGGCAAAAATGGGTGTTTTTAATTCTAGCGTGCAAAACTTCTTGTTTGAGAATCTTGAGTTTGCAAAAAGCTACAGAAGATGCTTATAAAAGAGGAGTTAATTTTTAATTAGTATATTAAATGTTGTTCTGTACTAAGTTAAGCTTGTTCTGTCGTGGTTAAACTTCCTGATCACGGTAATGACTGTCCTTATGCCAATGATCAAATAGGTATTTTACAAAGTGAATTGTTGCTGGTGCCAATTCTTAGTTTCTGTGTGCGGAAATGCAGTCATAGGCTTATAATCTCGAGGAAAGGTTCAGTTCTGTTTTACTGCTGTGTCACGCGTAAGAGTTTCAAAGGTAGACTGTGGTCTATGCAGTGGTTACTTAAATTGACTGACGGGTTAGGGACCAAATGAAGTGTGTATTTTGGGGAGGGAGGAGGAGATCTTCACTTGTGTTGTAAGGCCTTTGCATGCATATAAATGATCATCTTAAATTGTTGGGCCATTGTTTTCTGTATTAGCACATTGTTACGCTTATACGTCACACCCTGTAGAGGGTGTAAGGTATCCATTATAGTAATTTGAGATGCTCTGTTCAAATTGCTGTTGTTTTTGTTGTAGAAGATTAAGCTACTGGAATAAGAAAGTGCACTGCACCAAGATCAGTGTTGTCAGATCAGTTGTACAAAGGTTTTGATCTAGTCTGTTACGGATGTGGCCTTATAGTGTTTTGTTCTTATTTTTAGGATTCTCCTTTCACAAATGCAGGACTGGGGTCTAACCTAAACCTTCTGGGTGAGATAGAATGTGATGCCAGTATAATGGATGGAAAGTCATTAAATTTTGGAGCAGTTGGAGCACTGAGTGGTATGTTTACTATGTATTATAAAGCTACCTGATTTTAGTGCAAAGATCAGTTTTATTCTTTTTTTTTTTTGTTGATTATTCAGAGAGGGACACACATTGTAAATACTGCCCTGTTTAAATTAATTCTGCCCCCTTTAAAAAAGGGGGAGGCATTGTGGCTCCCTGAAACACTGTTTTGTGTTAATTTGCTTAGTGTAACGTACTGTCGTATTAGTTCACTGGTAATCCTTTGATGTAGAACAATCATATGATACTATACAGTATTCACAATGGGAGTGGGTTTGCAATTATTAAAAAAAATATTACAAGTATTTAAGTTAGGCTGTATGTTTGTTTTTGTTCTCTGTCTCCTTGAAGAACTTACTGGTATATAATTCAGTCACAAGGTCAATTGATATTTTGGTCTCTTAGTTAAGTTGGTCAAATTAGGATCCAAAGGGACCAAAGTTTCCTTTGTAGTAGCCAGAAGGCTATGCAGGGTGCTAGCCTCCAAACTGAAGCCTCTCACGTATTCTTGAGAATGGGCGCAGCTGATCATCTGTCACGCTGTTTGCTTGGGACATAAAATTTTTGTATACTGTAGAATTTTTCATTATAATTTCTCTCACATAATCAGTTACATTTGGATTTATTTTGTGTGTTACTGTTATAAGGAGATTTATTTAATCTGAGAACTACTGTGATTCCTTTTTCTTTGTCTAGTTTTAGCTTTCAGTACAAAACAAATGTAGGTATACAGTCCCACATAGGGATCGTTGAGGTTTTGTCATAAGTACATTGAATAGCCTTAACTGTTACTATTGAATAGCTTTTCTGACAACGTTTCAAGCTTTGTTCTTTATCCTAGAATAGTTCTAAACCATGGTAATAGCTTCCTCATGTAGATTTAAATCTAAAATAAATAGTAAAATTAAGTGTTTCAAGGCTTGTTTGTTACAAAACGTATCCTTCCAACCATGGGGAATGAGGAAATGAGGGAGTGAGAGAAAGCTGAGCCTGAATCGTATAATCCCTGTTCTGGCCAGATAGATCTAAATGAAAGGTCTTTCCATCTTGCGAAATTAATGCTCATAAAACTTCTTTGGCTTGTAGAATGCCATAGATTTAATTTGAGATTTCTGTGGTAGGAGGTCACTCCTAATTTTTCAATATGATTCTTTCTTTTTCAAAAAAAAAAAGGGGTGGTGGGGGGTGGTGTGTTGATTAGAAGGCTTTGTCAGTGCTGATAGGATGTATGAAGGAAAAACTGATATTGTTATTTAATTGAAACGTAACATAAGGTGTCTCTTAATGATTTGGCAAAGCCTTGGAAATTAAAGGAAGATGACTTCCATTGCCAAAATGAACACTACAATGCTCTGTGGAAAAATATTTTAACATTTTGTTCCCATTTTTTGCTAATTTTTCTTTTCAGGAATCAAGAATCCAGTTTCAGTTGCAAATAGATTGTTGTGTGAAGGGCAGAAGGGAAAGCTCTCTGCTGGCAGAATTCCACCTTGGTAATTGCTTTGTTCTGCTTGACTTTACTTTGGTCTTTCATCTCTACTGCATGCAATATTTGAAGGTTCTATCTTATCCCAAGAAGGCAGGTGCTGTTTTACGTACCAGTGATAGTGTGCCTTTAAAAAGAAGATATGCTTTGTTCTCTGATCTTGAAACATCTTGTGCACTTGATGAAGCTGTGGGTAGAATGAAGTATTGTGAATAGATGGCAACATCATTTTGTGATAATTTCTGTCTGTGTGATTACTTCCAGTTACATCATACTGAACTCTTACATTTGTTACTGTAGCATTTTGAAAAATCCCCAATACATCAAGATTAAAATGGAATTCTACTGCCTTTGCCTCTGTCTACCTTTAAAAAAAGCAACATAGTTTTTAACAAATACATAAAAGAATCCTACTTTACTGTCTGTCTTTGTGGCTTTATTTTGTAGTTGTAGTGTGGAAATGTGCAGTGTTTAGTAACTTCCTCTTATTTTAGGCAAAATGGGAAGTTATTTTAAAGATAGATTTTATAGTATTCACAACAGTGAAAACATGCACTCCTTTCTTGAGATGGGTATAATACTTAGATGGAAGAGGTAACTATCAAATGCACAAAAACTTCAAATATTATTGCAGCATTTTGGAAAGAATCCAAGAAATGTGTCAGAATTGTTTGCTCTTAAAACCATCTTATTTTCATTAGCAGCTTGAATTGTCAAAGTAGAGAACTTGAATGATTCATTCATATTGACTGCTATCCTCAGTTATCATACCTGTTGCAGAAATTTGGTACCATTTGCTAACTAATGAACTACAGGATTTGCAGATGTATTAAACCAGCATTTATGTAATTTAAAATATGTATATTTAGATTCACAAATTTTACTTTCCTTACTGTGTTATTCTCCAAAATTAGACAAATAGTCTGTAGCTGAATGGTATAGTATTCCAATCTAAACAAAGTACAACTTCAGTGTTCTGTCGTGCTGCGAAGGAACTTTATAGATGAAAAAAAAGCCACCCTGAAGCCAAACCATCAAGAAGCAGATTTTGCATTTAAAACTCTCTTCTTTAATGAGGAAAGAAAAGAGTAACTGTAGTTAGTGGGATAACTTCTTTTTTTTCAGAGAAGTTTACTAAGGAATAGTAATAATAGTAATAGTAGGAACTTGAATTTCAGTTGCTGTTAGTAGCTCTTTTCTTCAGATATCAGGAGAAAGCTGAGTTACATTAAAGAGAGTGTCAAATGAGGTGGGTTTTTTTGGTGTTCCAGAACTAGTACTGAAGCACAGGAGCAAGCGCTTGTGATTTAGTTTTGTCTGTAGCATTACAGTGTTTTCTCAAATTGTTGTAAGGAAGAGCACTTGGGTATTTTAGCGTATTTGCTGTAACTTCATGACCTAGTTTATGCTGCTATTATTTTAAAAGTAACTGAATGGAGAAGAAACTATATCCTCTTGCCCTCAAAGGACAAGACTAAATCTTTCAAATGCTGGCTAACAGATGCTTTTAAAGACAAGGGAGCTCAAACTCGAGGCGAGAGGTGACCTGTCTTCAGAGCCAACACGTGCAGTTTATTGTGCAAATGTTACCTAATACGTATTTTCATTTCCTTTTTCCCATTCTGGATTTTGAATGTATATTCTGTTAGAGAACATTAGTTACCCTGGGAACAATCTATACTGATGATCTGATGGGTTGTGGTTTAGACTTGCTTTGCTAGACGGTCCTGTACATACAGGGTATCCCAAGTTCAGAATGATAGAGTTCATGTTCATTGTAGGTGATGACTATTGATAATTCCATGCCTTGCCTTTCTGGCAGGGTTTGGCATGACACATTGTTGGTTTGGGACTGAAACGCGTTCCTGAACAAGCTGGGAATACATATAGTCAAATGACAAGAGAGCAGCTGTATTTTGGCATTCCTACCAAGTGTCAGGATTTTAGTAACTGATTTTTATTTGTAAGTTGTGCAAGTTTCATCTTGTTTCTCATGGGGAAAATAGTGTATTGGGGAGTCTTCTCAGTACTTCTTAGCCTAAAAACCTGTCTTGTTAAAGAAACCTAGTGGTAGAGACTGTTTCTATAGAGCAATCTAAGCTAGCTTAATGTTTTCTGGCCCGAACGTTTGGCACATGACTACGCACAGGAACTGTGAGATTAGTGAAAGTGGCATTGTGGAGATTCTTGTCTATAAAAGAACACATGGAGGCAGTTAGTTTGGCCTGTTTACCCCTGTTCAGCACCTGTTTTTACAGTGACAGTTCAAAACCAGTTCAAAGGGGTACGTTTCTAATTTTCAGTAGAAGAAATTCTGGTGAGTGTGAATTAATTTATTCTGAGATGGTAAGCTTATTGGGAAGGAGTGATCAAGTGTCCTAACTAATGTATCCAATTTGCTGTGAATTGCTCTATAGAGTGTGCAATTCTGGATCAATATCTCATTGTCTTGTTTAAAACAAAGAATCCTGCTAACCAAATTAGAATTTAAAAAGTTTAAGTAAAGAATCCCTGAATGCATGAGTGCATTTGTTGAAACTTCTAAGGTCCTTACATCTTTCTGTCATATTTTGTTCAGCTCGACGTTATCAGGATTTTCTCTGCCTATGTAGGCAGGAACAGAAAATACTGAACTTGTAAATGTTACCTATTAACATATAAGATATTCCTGTTCCTTGTATAACTTTACAAAAGCAAGCACTATTATAATTGTACAATTACGTATTGGTTGGATCTTTGGAAGTGGTCTTTGGTCACAGAATAATGGATTAGATGTTTTGTAGTAATAGTTCGAAGATTTTCTATTTCTTACACTGAAACTTTGACCTTCCTAAGGGAAAAGGCTTATTTACATCTGTTCACTATTAAGTGTAAGAATTGCAGAATGGTACAAATACACCTAAATGTCTCCTTTCTTAGAACTCCTTAGTATTACTCATATCTAAGTTCATGTCTATCCCTTTTTCAGTATTAATTTTTTAAATGCTACACAGTTTTACAGTACTGTAGGCAGGATATGTACATCATGTAACTTGTGGGGCAATGCATAGCCAAGAAAGTGCCTAGAGTGAAGACTTGTACCACCTTTTATCTCTGTTCTATTTTTCTGTAGAACAGTTTCTTCTCTGTAACAGTGATTTCAGAGTGATTGCTGCATTTTATAATAAATGTTACAAAGTAAGTCTGTTATATTCGGGATCACCTTGACCATCTTTAATGAACCTAGCTTTCTTCTCCCACTTCTGTTTAGCTTGTGTGGCGTGTCTCCCTACAGCCCATATTAAATGGTCCTGTTTGGAGGAAATAGCACGAGGATAACTGTGTTCTTGGAGAAGATTGCCTAAAAAGACCATTTTTAGAGAGCTTTACTTGCATTTTCCATTAATATGGTCTAGTTTGTCTGGAACTGGAAAAGCGTGTCCAAGCATCGGCTCCTTGCTGGGAGGATGTTTTTGGCTTTTGTGTGTTCTGAGCCTGTCACAACTACAGAGTGCTCTTCGTTAATATATTTGCAAAAAAGATATTTTTATCTTGTTTGTGCAGAACCAATGTTCAGAGTAGCAAAGCACAAACTCATTCATCCTTTAATTTTTTTTTTTATTTTTTTTCCCCCCCCATTACAAAATTGTATTTTGAATTAGCCTAAAGGCTTTTGAGTCTCGGTGGGGTTTTGGCTGCTTTCTATAGCCCACTGGCTTTATTCCTTATTTTCCCTGTCCCCCAATAAATCAAGCTCTGTGGTAGCTGTTTAGAGGTAGTTTTGGTTTTATGTCAGCTTAAAGTATTGCCCTGTTCATTCTTGCCTGCTGCAGCTTTTTTACATGGCTACATGGATGATTCTTGTGGCAACTAAAGCCGTTAGCAGACTGCTGGTTCCCACCCTCTCACCAGCCTGTCATCTGTGGCTGGTACAGTTGTGTGTGTGTTTTTTGCTGAACCGGATCACAAAACTTTGCTTTTTGGGATGGTGTAAAGACTGTTTAGTCTTGCTTAAATTAGACTACCTGCAGAGCTGAGTTCATGCTATATGTCCTGAGTCTTGCATCAGCTAATTCTGGTTCACTTTATAGGAGATACAAGGAGATACAGTATAGGTAGTACAGACAACAAAGCACTGAGATGCTTTTTTTTTTCTTTTGTAAACTGTTTATTTTAACTTTTCTGTGATTATGCTGTCCTTTTGACATATGAACTGAAAAGTTTAAAAAAGGTGGATGACCTCTGTGGTGTTATGGGGCCTCAATTAGATGTCAGCAGGAGATGGCTGCTTCGACTAATCTAACCATTCTTTGGGACCAGAACTAGAAAATACTCTATGCCCACTTATAGGAGGGATTAAGAATGCAAGTGTGAGCAGAGTAAAAGTCATGTTACTTCAGTTTTGAGACATTCTTGGGTGCTTTTTTTGCACTCTTCATAAATAATAGTGATGGTTGCTGTGGTTTTAAGTATAAAAAAAGCAATTGTGAGATTGCTTGTAAAATGCAGTGTTTCTGACTGATCTGTACTATGCAAGTTATTGTATATAAAACTCTTATTATTTGAGCTTGATACTTTCTCTGCCCACCCTTCCTTTCTGTGTAAATTGTTTTATTGAACAGGAAGTGCTTATTCACTTCCTGAGAATGTACTGTTGATAGAAAACTTTTCTTTTAAAGACCCAAACCACCTTCTTTTAGTCAATGGAGAATACTACTTAGTTAGGTTTGGCTACAGTTTGCATTTCTCTCTTACATTAATGAAAGTGACAGCTTGTTTCCTGAGCACTGGCTTACCTAATAGGAGATTCTTGAGTTCTCCCAAAGTACCCAGTAACTTATTCTGCTGTACCTTGCAACATGAACAATATTTATCTGGAGCTGCACTAATGATGGTAAGAAATATGTATTTAACAATTCAAATTCTTATCTAGAAAACTTTTTTTTTTTAGACTTTTGTAAAGAAAGACTGGACACACCTCTTATTGCTTAAGTCATAGAGAAGATAGAAAGTACCATCTCAAAATACTACATACTGAAAACTGCAGGTGTCAGATATAACACTGTCAAGAAAACTTCCAACAGCATTATTGCCAACAAATTTGCTGTATAAGTAACATTCTCATAAATTGTAGTACTATGTGGCCCCAGGGACCTCTTTGTATCTGAAATAACTTCTTTAGCCTCATAGTCATAATTCTGGTATTTCTGTAAAACTTTTTGAAATTGCTGTAAATAGTCTGTCTTTACTTCTTGTGTCCATTAGGCAGTTGTTCTGTTCTTATTTCAAAAGGGAGATAGATAGAAAGTTACGATTGGAAATCTTTGCCCTTTACGGTGTTGCTGTTCTTGGTTCTGTTGTGCAGCAGCTTTCTGAAAATGTGTGATTTCTAACTGCTACATTCCCCTTTGCAGGGAATCAGTTTACTATGTTTAAGGGGAAACAGTATATATAACTGAGGCCTTCCCTCCCCCCCCCAAGTTACATGTCTATATATAATTTTTTTGCTAGTGTTCATTTTCATGGTAGTGGGCACTGCCTCTACACTGTAAAAGTTCAGTATTGACTAGAACACAACTTCTCAATTTGTTGGGTTTTTTTGCAAATGTATTAAAAATTCAGTAGACTTGACTCATTTGCAAATGCTTGATAAAACTCCATGAGACAGACCTTTATCCTTCTAAATAAGGCTTATTTTTAGCTTGTGTTGTACTTCTCAAAGGACTTCCTGATATTCCTGTGGCATTGGCTGACTTTACTGGAAATACCTTACCATTCTCGCCTCATTCACATCCCATGTCTTCAGGATCTTACTAAGTTGTTACAGAGAGCAAGACTTGTAGACGGCTTTGTCCTGGTTTAGCGGCAATGAAAAGCTGGTGCTATTTGGTAATTAATTTCCAATTTAATAGCACGTGTTTTTATCCAATACTAAACTTAATGTCAGAGCTGCATAGTCTTTTAATGAAACTACCTAAGGTTGCCAAATGTAATTATAGCTGACATTTCTGTGAAATGTAGACAGCTTACAATTTTAAAATGACCAAAACAAATAGAAAAAAATAATTGCAAGAAAAGGGGGATTTGTTATCTGGTTTTGTTTAAACTCCCTCTTCTGTGTCTCCTAGCTTTTTAGTTGGTGAAGGAGCTTACAGATGGGCAGTTGATCACGGGATACCAGCATGTCCTCCAGGTATCATGGCTACAAGTGAGTAAACTGGTGGTGTCAGTAGGAAGAACAGGACAGAGTAATTTTAAATGGTGCCTCAGATTTTGAGGTGTACATCACTTCACTGTTCTTAACATTCAACTAGCTTATGGTATGATAGTATATAAGGATGGTTTAAGTTTACTAATTTTCTATTAAGTATCTAAATACAAAATACTACGAAATATTACTTCAGCTGCATTTTTGCAACATCTAATTCAAGTGAATTTTGATTCTAGGACTAAATTAAATAAAGGACTTCTTTTACTGAAACATAGGCTATTGAACAGCTCAGTCCTGCAAGTCTGCAGTTGTG
>NW_009259028.1:477076-524265 GCF_000687185.1 Egretta garzetta | reverse complement strand
TTACTCTCAATTTCTGTAGTTACACCCATCTCTGAATCTTTGTCCAGAACTGGTCTGGTGTAAGCAGGCTGTAAATTCATTTGCCTTTTTTTACCCTAGGTAGGCTTTGCTTCATCTAATATGGTGCAATAACCTGATCCAGAAAATAGACTTGGCTATACTGTATACTAGCAGTAATCATGTCTTTTACAAAAAATTTTTTTTCTTCAAATAGAAGAAGTGATTATGTTATATTGATACACCATCTACAACTAGGCTAAAAATTAGTGCTCTTACCCATGGAAAGGGGGATGTGCCATTACTACTGGTCTGTAGCTTGCTATACACTTCCTGTTGAAGTTATGCAGGAGGGAAATCAGAGGTCTTTACCCAAAGAAGGAGGAGAACACAGAATATTACAGAATGTTTCTTTATTTTACAGTAAGAAATATTACTGCATAAAATACCTGAGTAGTCCCTAAACCAGAGATTGTAACCCAGGGCTCCCATTAAGGCTTTTATTTGGTCTTGTTCTAAATGTAGATAAACATCCAGAAATTGCAGTTCAAAGTTGCTAATACTCAATGCTTAAAAGTAATCCCTGAAACAGTGGCACCATTTTACTTTATCATGACAATTTTCATACATACTCACGACACATTTCATTTCAAACATAAAGTTTCGATTTCTAATTCCACATGACTGAAACTTTTGCCCTATCCATCTGCTGTCCAGAACATCATTTGCAGAACAGCTTTTGGCCTCAGTTAAGCAGAACACCTTTATTTCTGTGAGACTAGAAAGAGTAAAAACACTTAATAGTTTGGGGTTTTTTTGTTCTGTTTTGTTTTTTTTAAGAAAGTACTTCCTACTAGGAGATACTCCAAAAGGAAGGTTTCTTGACTGATTCTGTCTGCATGCACAAAAATTTCCATTGTTTCTAGTACTGGTGTGTTTCTGTTGTGGCAGAGGTGGTTAGATTGTAACATGTAAGATTGTAATCGCCATATGATGTTTTACTATCTAAAATGTACCCTGGTTTGGTTTACCTAATCCAGACTATGAATTTATGTTGGAGAAACAAGAGAAGAATAATCCCAGCCAATATATTTTCACAAACCCGCTCCAAAACACCAGTGATTTCTTTTTGTCTCCTCAGTACATTCAGCATATTTCCACTTAGCAACACAATTTGCATTAAAGCCATTAGAACAACCAGGATTGGGAAGTTAATCCTATTGCAAAGTCAATGAGGAAATGCCATTTGCTGTTGCAATGTCAATGAAAAAAATACTGGTATTAAAGTTGCCAACCCTCCTCTGCTCCTCACACAACCTGTTTCCACCCAGGTTTGTACATACTGAAGCACATACCTACATGATTATATGCTTGAGCCATTGCATGGGACAGACCTGCTCTAGAAATGAACTGACGCTGTGAAGCAGGCTGAGGTTTAAGACTTGTGTGTAGACTATGTGAATGTTTTGCTGGAAGAATGATTTCAGATCAGGGTAATTGAAGGATAAGATGGAAAAAATCTGTGGCAGATATTCTTTGTAATACTGAGTAAATTACTTAAAACTGAATTCTTCACAGGTGTTCTCTAATTCTGTTGCTTGACCTTAGCATAAATGATAGTCTATGTTTAGCTGGATTTACTGAAAGGAGGTATTTAACTATCATAGTCTTGTGCTTCAGTTTTCTTCTCAAAAAAGATGAGATGGCAGTGTCTGCTATTTAAGTGCCTAAAATGGATACGTAGGAAAACAATACTAGCTTATGTTAAGACTGCATTATTAGCCATTCTAAGAGGCATCTGGGAAAAGATTGCTTGAGCAACTTAAAATTTGTCATTTTTCCTAAGATTTGAGTATGCTTAATTTTGCAGTATAATCATTAATGGTAGTATATTTGATGTTTTTCTTTTAAAAAACCACCACCACAACAGCAAGGAAGAGCAAACAAAAACCTGAAAAATCAGTTCCAGAATATGCTATGCTGATTTCCATACCAGTCTTTAGCAAAGCTGGTCTTGTAACTTGTAGACTTCTGGTCAGTGAGGTAGGAAAGTAACCATTAACACCATGTATCACATGAAAAGAAATTGGAAACTGTCTCACAGGTAACATGTAAGAAAGCCAAAATTGTTTTTTTCCAGTGTTGCCAGGGGAGGGAAAGTTAGATGTGTTTCAGAAACAATTAAAGAGAATGTTGTTTCCAAGCAACCACAAAAGATCTCATCTGAAACGAGCTATTGTATTAGAAAATGTAAAAAAAAAAAGGGGGGGGGGGAGATTTTTTGGTTATGGTTGCTACAGTTGGTATGGTAGAGTTTGCATGGAGAATTGGGGGTAAATTAACTTGAAATTACATGACTGGTGAATAGCTCTGTAAAATGAGGGGGCTGGACTAGATGACCTTTGAAGGTTCCTTCCAATCCGAACTATTTTATGATTGTATGAAGAAGGCAGTAATTGCCAAACATCAGGAAAATACGTTTAGTAACTTAATTACAAAAACCCAAACCCAGCCCCCCCCCCTCCAAACCCTAATCCAAATCTTAGACATGTACTTACAGTAAGCATTAGCAGGGAGAACTAGGTGCATATGTTTTGGCTTCTCTGTGCTGCACATGGAAAATATATTCTTGAAGTCACATTATTCTGTCTCCCTTTTCCCGGACCTGAGATGGCAAGAGTAATGTTATACATGCTATAAGGCTGTGGGATTGTGTGGTTGGTTTTGCATGGATGGAACTCTCCGTATGATCAGTTACAAAGAAAGTTGCACGATCAGCTTTGTGGTCACACTCCATAATTCTCTCAGAACTATCAAAGTATGTGAGCACCAAGCTGAAATGATGTTTTAAACCATGTTACTTTTTGAACCACATCAAGGTTATGTCAAGGCTCACCTGCTTTGTCTTCTTCGGTTTGCCAAGTGTGCGAGGAAATGGGATTTCTACCGTTTGTAGAAATCTGGTGGCTTTCCAGTGTAGTGAGTGGTTTTTGGGTTGTATTTTTTTTTTAAACTGAAATGTGATCTGCCCGCATTGCCTACAGTCTGCAAGAAAGCTGAATTTGTTAATTCCTGCCCATACTAGAGCTTAATTTCTGCCAATACTAGAGCCCTTGCTAGTTTATGCTAGAGCTTTGTTACCCTGTGCAAGAGAGACTGCTTTGAGGGTATGATCCAAGTCTTAAGAATGTAATTACAGTGCAGAAATGCTAATTTACTGTATAATACAACTTCTTATAAATGTTAAAATTATACTTTAATCTAAACAGGCGATGTAAATTTAAGGTACAGCTTCAGCCGTCATTATCTGTGCCTGCACTAGTAATAACTGAACCACTTTTATTTGAATTTTTCTGTTCAGCCTATAGCAGATGCAAAATATTTGATTTGGCAAAGAGAACATGATGTCAGAGCATCTTACAATTGCTTGCAATGTTAAATCTTCAATGGGAAAGAGAAGGAAGGTAACTACTCATGCAGCAAGCTTGTACCGCTAACTCTTACACTGTGGGAGTGACCATAAGTACTTCAGTAAGTTATATTACATAAGAACAAAAGCAGCTGTAGTGGATCCGCATATAGCTTGATAACTGGAATCCAAGAGCAGCCACAAATGATGCTTAAGGAAGAATGTAAGAACAGAGCAAATATGTACTTCCCTTTCCCTACCCCATTTGCTATCCCAGACTCTACATTCCTGAGTCATGACTGGTTCCTGCATACGTGGAGGTAATCAGTAGCATTTTCTGCCATGAAGTTGTTGTTTCCTCTTGAGCCTGTATTCATTTCCAGCATCTGCAAAAACCTTTACTGCTTAACTGTGGGTTGTGTGAAGAACTACCTCTTTTTCATTATTTTGAGGCTTGCTGAGTAAAATCTGCTGTTTTGTTGTCAGGCCATGACTCGGAATCCTTCTTCACTCAAGTCCTCTTATTACCTTGTATAACTTAGTGTCATCAGTAAAATCACATCGTGCTGTTGAACAGAGTAGGTGCTACTGTAGGGTGATTTAGCATTCTATTTGTTAAAAGATATTTATTTACTCCCACTTTGTTTTCTATTTTTTAACCAATTTTATGTATGCAAGGATATTCCCTTTTACCTTATGGCTGCTTGGCTGCTTTAATGAGGGAGAGCTTTTTCTAGATAAGTGTCATGCAGATCGTCATACTTCTAGTGACACTGTATGTCTCCCTGTCCACCAGTATTGCCTATCAAGCCTGCCTCTCCTCCAAACCTTACCTTACCCCCAATTCTTTCCGCCACTGCACTATTACTGTGTTAAGAAAAACATTTGCCATATTGGTGGGATTGTGCTACAAGGTTTAGTCAGTGGCTCAGGGCAGTGGCTTAGCCTGTGTTTTGTTCCTTTGGTTTTAGGGTGAGAATCAGAGAGATCTGAAGAGAAACTCAAGGGTTTTGGGGATTTGATTAGGAAGCTTGGTTAATCTGAATACATATCTGGTATCTCTCAGCTAGAAGATGCTTGTCTTTTAACAGTGAAAGTCGCTACCTCTGTTCCATAATATGCAAAGTAAATGAGCTCTGGTAAGTGCATGTGTTTCATTGGCAATAAAAAAAAAAGAAAAAGAAAAAAAAAAGCCAGACATGATGTAAATCCTCCCTGGAATTGGACATAATATTGTAGGTTCACTTGCAGTTCTGAAATCTGAACAGCTAAGTGCAGCCAATAGAGTGGCTACAAGTTAGGCAGGAAAAAAAGTGGGCCTGAAGTACCCAGAAGATGCTTTGAATGAAAATTTTCTAGGGAGCAGGAAGGGCTGCTTGATGGAAAAAAGGTATTTCTTCCAGGAAGCAGTAAGAAATGGTACGTCCAGCATCAGTTTACCTTGAGTTCTTGTTGTGAAGAACAGATCTATACAGTAATGCCCCATGAAAGATAGGTTAATTTTTATATGATTTTGGTGCCAAGTGTGGTTTTGTTTTGGTTTGGGTTTTTTTCCCAATTCATGTTGCTGTCTCTGTCAAAGTATGGCAACATGGGAAGTAGCGCTAGTAGTCTTTGGTCCCAACACAAGCATAAGTGGTGTTAATTTGTCATTTAAAACAGCTTTGCTAAAGTGAAATTTATTTTCATCTGTCTGCTTTTGTTTGTGCTATTTCTTTTAGCAACTGCTCAACAGAATTCTTCACTGGATCATTTTAATTCCTGTGGGTTAACGAATTTGCTAGTATATTCCTTTTTAATTCACTTCCCTCCAATAGTTGCATTCTCTTTTAATATGGAATAGAAAGATAAAATGTAGAAAGTTCTCCATTCTGGTTCTTTCAGTTGACTGTAAGAAATGTCTGCCAGGGGGTGCTATATGATTGGTCAGAGCTTAAACTGTACTCCAAAGATTTAAAAATATGCTTTGATTTTTCTTAGTATTTTCAATTTACAGTTTGCTTTTAAACAAGGATTGCTGAACAGTCATAGGTTGCATAATGTTTTGTTGCATAATAATTTGTTATGACTGTAATATAAACATTGGAGTTTGTGTTTCTGTTTCCCAGTTTGCTGTTCCACTGCTGTAAATATGAAGATTTGAGTATTGTCCTGAACTTGCTTTGTGATTTAGTGGTGTTAGAAATCTGTCTTTGTTAACTTCTATTTGAAAACTTAATTGTTCACTTAAATATTTATTACCTAGCCTGAAAATATGTAATGGTGGCCTATTAGAGGCAGGGAATTTTAAGGAAACATAGGCTTTTTACTAAAAACTTCTTGCATTAACTTTGGACAAGAAATATTAGTGTACTATAATAAACAGCCTGTCAGCTACAGGCTTACCTAAAATACATGGACCTAGAATTAACCAGTAGAAATGTGTGAATTTTACTGTTGTAAAAAAAAAAAGCCTTAGTCTTGCATTTTGTTCTGTATGTACAGTTCAGTAGTTTCAAGGAGTCCATGAATAGGACAATTCTAATATTCTCTCTAATAATTTTTCTCTTACCTCTGTTCTCTGGATCATTTCTAACAGGCTGTGAAAAGTGACTAAGCGCAGCTATGTAGAATGGGGAATCCTTAGTCACCATATCATTATATAATAAACTGTCAAGATTTTTGGTTAAATTTTTCCTTGTACATAGTATAATGGTAAAAGGAGTTATGGGAATGATCAGACTGCCAGAATGCCAACAGGATTAATACGAGAGACGAGGAGATGATGCAGAAGTTTTATGGGAAACAAGTGGCACACAGATGACATCTCTGAACTGACTTGGAGACCAATGCTCTGTTTTTTTTTCTTCCACTGACCTGCTTGCTGAAAATTACTTTCTCATCTCTTTCTGTAAAGTGGTGGTAACGATGGAAAAAGCCTGTATAAAAGCTATATTTATTGCCTAGCTACGAAAATGTAGGAGATGGATCTTGTGCTAATGAATTATGTAATGAAGGTCTCATGGTCCTTTCTTATCAGGGTACCCAGTAACACCAGAACTTTTTGAAAATGGGAAAATCTATAACAGTCTTAACTTTGAGCAAGATGTGCCCATGAGATTTTTCTTCTGCATTTATAGATTATACATCATATTAGCATTTTGACACCACATCCACTAATACCAACCTGTCATGCAGGCAGGTGGAGTTGAGCAGGAGCTACTTCTACCTGTTCTGTGCTCAGCTGCTGAGCCTTCTCCACAGCAAACCCCTACACTTATCTCAATTTCAACAATTCTGCCATGACCAAATGTTCCACCCAGTGATTCCACCATCTAGTTAGACCCAAAAATGCAGTGCACTTAAGTACAGAGTACATGTGGTTAGCTCCTGTTGGTACCTTACAAGGTTGACGGGAGAATGTGGAGGACTGGGAAGATGTTTTCAGGTCCTTGAAGATTATTTGTTCTTAAAAAGTCACCCCATGCTGCATTGCAGGACATGTGATAAATGCTGCAAATGTGAGACTGAAGCCCTGAGCTTTTAATAATGTTCTAGTTCTGATACGCTTCTGTTGTCAGTTGTTACATGTCTTTAATCTGGATGAGGCCTGAATTTAAACACTAATAGACAACCATTTTGTAAAGCTGTGGGTTTTTTTCTTTTTTCCCCTCTCCCAACAGCTCTGAAGGAGTTTTATTTATGACAGTGTATACATAAATGAGAAAGCAAACCAGAGGGCTGGTTGTACTCTGACTTCTGAGACGCAATTCTTTTAAGAATGAGTTTGAGCGTACGCATTATTACTGTGTAGGGTAGTAATTGTCAGAGACTTTTATCTGAAAGCACATATTCAGTTTTCATCTAGACTTTCAAATTTTTGAGCAAAATCAAAGGATGATGTACTGAATACCTTTCCATAGCTTCCAACAACAATACCTCTGGGCTGTGATCCAAGAATTTTTCAAACTAAAATTCCATCTACTCCCTTAACCTCTCTTTTTCTAGCTTCCTCCCCAGTCAATAAGCTCTACCTCTCCTGCTTCCCTTTCTCCTTGGCCCAGGCAACATCAGGCTGATGTAGCTATATTGCATTTGTTTTAGGAAAACATGCCTGTCTTCAGCACTGTGTTGTGTCCTTTTCCTCTTCTCGAGCTTGGAATATGCTGTCTTGTTGGAGAAGGTGAGAGTGGTTTTTGTACTGTCATTTAGGACAAATGAAATTTCTTAGTATCCTTACATCACAAAGTTGAGGTTTTGTTTTAGATTTAATGTGAATTATGAACTTAAACTGTGTGTAGGCATTTTCCTTCTACATATAGTGCTTATTTTCAAAATATTTTTTCAGTGGGCCAACAATTCTTCATGTTGTGTGTGCATTATTAACCAAGCACATTTGAATCCTGGATTTTTTTTTTAGTTCATAAAATGTTTTATTGAACTTAAAATCCACTAATATATTCTTTGACAAGGTCCAAACTTACAGGATGTTTTCAGAAGATTTTAATGTCATCTTTCATTTGTTTAGTGTAAAGCTCTCTTGTGTTTTCTACTTTCTTCTGTCACTTGTAGAGCAAGACAAAGCAACCAGAGTCCTAGCCAGTTTAATGTCATTTATTATAGTGTTTTTACATAGATAGAACATTGCAAAGGCAGGAATAAACAGAGGACAGGCAGCTTTTCACTTGCTATTAATCTTTATTTCCTTATTCTGGGGAAAAAGTGAGATCTAAGATTCAAGACATTTTCTTTTTAACTGATCATCTGAAGTTGTGCATAAATCTGTCAGAGAAAAAAAGAGAAATTGCTAGGCTCTGTTTTGCAAACTGCTCCTTTATTTCACAATTCTTTGGTCACTTTGGAGGTATTAGCTGGTTTATCCTGCCAAGAAGAATTGATATCACTGATAATAATTATATCCCCTAAATAATGAAAGGCAATTATTCATCAGTCCTTGCTAAAACAAAATCTGGGACTTTCAAATGAATGTTATTCCTCATAAATGTTCTGAAGTCGTAGCCTGAGCATAAGAATTTCCACTATAGGGGAAGTCTGAATAGACTTTCTTTCCCTCACAGTATTGAAAGGTATGACATTTCATCCTAAACTGAATAAAACTTAACAGTTAGTGAATTAATACAGTAACTCATATAAGTAACTCTGGGAAGGGAGGCACGATATTAAAAAGCCACCCTCCTCCACCCCTGAAAAAGAACTTCCCCAAAACAAGCCCACCCCTGGGCCCAAGACCCTCAGAATATTCTGGTCACTATTCATGTCATCTGGAAGTACAGGACCATGACTGGCACCCCTCTAGTCTCTCTATCTAGTGTAACATTATGAACTTTCTAATGTGACAAATATCCCAGAAACCTGGGAAAGTTTGTGTATTCTACTAGACAAACATGCTAGCTTCCTTAACATAGACTGTTCTTTGTATTTGTGCATTTTGGTGTTACATTCGTTATAGTGGTGTGTGATGCTCAGGGATAGGATCATAGAGGACTGACATAAATTAGAATATGTGAGGTTTTGACTAATTTAAAAAAAAAAAAAAGTTGTTTTTTTTTAACATGAGGTTGATCAAATATTGGAACAGAGGCCCAGAGGAGTTCTGAAATCTCCGTCCTTGAAGATATTCAAAACTTGACAAGTTCCTGTGCAGCCCTTTTGAATTGGACTTGCTTTTCTTAGGCGGTTGGACTACACGACCTCCTAAGATCCTTTCCAACATATGTCATTGTATGTTACTAGAAAACTCTCTTCATCTGTCTGTCTGACCAAGATATGCAAAAAATGTATGCCACAGCATCTCCTGGGGCTCTGGATATCTGATCATCCAGTAAAAGAGTCCTTGATGCACTACACCACTTCTCCCACTTATGAGACCAGTGAAGTAAGAAAAGCAATAGAGAAAATTTGCACGACAAGTCTTTATCCCAGCATATAGTTAAAAGGCAGCTGGGGTACCCGGAAATTGAAAATATTTCCGACACCAGGAGACTAAGCACATTTTTTTGTTAGCCAAAATTACTGCTTTGTAGGGTAGTCATCCATTCTGTAAACATGGACAAGGTGGTACATTGCTAGCCTAATTTCATACGTAGTGTTTCTTACTGCCTAGTAAAGCATATACTACTTTGTTAACAATGACCTGTTTTCTGCCCTGTGTTGCTCGGCTTACTGATGCCACTTTGAATTAACAATGCAGATAAGAAGTTACTGTGAACAATTAGATCCTTCAAAGCAAATCTTCAGGTTTTTTCTCATTTTGAAAAGACAAAGTCTTAAAGCACAAGGCAAAATCTAAGCTTGGAGAATTTCCTATGTTGTGGAAAAAATGGCAGGATAAGTAGCAACGAAGGTATAGTTGGAGTGATGATGCTGAGACCATATAGCAGCACTTAGTGTGGCTGGCAGGGCAGCTTGGAACTAGCCGATGTGTTCTGTAGTTTTGACGGGATTTTTGTGCATATGTGAACACGCAAATATTGCAGAAGGTTTCAGGACACTGCTGGCATTAGATTCTGGAGTACCAGGAAAACTCATGTTCATGTTCTCATGTATGGGCTCCTGCACCTTTATATTTGTTGTGCTTCTCTAGGTAGGCCTTTCTTCTGAACTGGCAAGAGGCAGTGGCAGCAGTAGATAACAGGCTTAGGCATATTTATTCCTGTGTAATACCTACTTTTGATGCATAGCAAGGCCAGGCACCATTCTTACTCACCCATATTGTAGCTCTGCCCATAGGTATTTGCTGTATTTATTGAAGTCATGTCAAGTTACAAGTTCTCATGTTTAAAAATTCTGTCAAAAACAATGTTCTGGCTTGGTTTATTTTGGGGCACTACTGTTTAATAAATACTTGCTCTGTGTGCATTTTTTTTGTTTGTTCCTCCTCACTCCCAATTAATACTAGACTAAAATGATTCTTTGCCTGCTCCCCCTTATCATGTGTTTGTTTTTTACCTCTTGGACCTCATTTCAAACATAAAAATGTGTTGTCCAAAGTAGCTGCATTAATCAGCTCTGTATGGTAGAAAGAGTTCCTGTCTTGGTGATGGCAGATTAATATGTGTTTACAGTTTTAAGAAACTGGTATTCATTAGGTTTTTGGAGAGAAATGCCAGCTTTCTCATTACTTTCAGGTTATATACTTGAATAACTGTGGTAGTTTAAGGTCCAGTTTTATGTACTTAAAAACAGATTTAAAGGAGGGTTCCCTAGGTGATTTTAGCACCTGCATGGGAAGTTTCAAAGAAGTGAAATGTTCACTGTCTCTGTACTTTGAGAATTGTAAATGAAAGCTTTGTGTTCTATTGGCTCTGCAATATTGATTTTATTCATAGACTGCTCGTGCAGCTGTTCCACTCTTCTGAATAATAGTGATGGAGCTATATCAGAATTCATTTAAAATTACTTTTTTTTTAGTCTTATAGATTAAATAGGAAACCTGTGCTTTTTAACTTCCATTGAATTTGTGACTTAATGTGTGTATACTTCTGCCCTCCTGATAGCTTGATTTTCCATGTCTAAACAAGTGACAAAAGTCATTTTCCCCCCCTCCTCTTTTCTCTACATTTCAAAGGGGATGTTAAGACAATCTGTGGATAATATTAAGTCAAAACTAATTTAAATGAAATACGTCAATATCTGCAATTTTTTCATGAACTGAAACTTCTAAAATGGGAACATGTCATTTTGGTCTCTTAAACGTAACAATTTTTTTTTTTACTCCACTTTAGAGAACACTTCCTTTCTGAATGTGGGACTTAGATGTGGAAAATACATGTTTGTCTTTTCAAGACCTAGGTGGTCTTTAGACTGTGTTGGATTATGGAACATAAAAATATTGCTAGACTATTGTGTGGCTTTAAATATATGGGTAAACATACAGATATGCAATTAAGGTAATAAAATAGCAGCCTAATTTTACGGATATCTGAATGAGCTCACATGGTATCTATTTACTTGTCAGCAGTCAAAAACAATAATTTTAACACAAGCCGCTTATTCCATTCTCTTCTGTGCAGTGCTGCTTCTTTGCCAGAGAGATATTTAGACCAACATAGCTTCCATATGTGTTCAGCAACTTGTTTCTACTAGATATTTTACCCATCACTGTTGCTGAACAATAGTAGAAATTTTTTCACTTAGGAAAATATGTAAACATATTGTACTGAAACTTAAATACTTTGTTTTTGGCTTTTTTATTGATGCTTTTTGCATCAATAAAAATATTGGCGGGGGGGGAATGTGACCTCCAAAATGTAAAGTTACCAATATTTGTTTAAATTAAGTAAATTTTACTTAGTTAAATGCTTTTGAATTATTTTTATAGGGTTTAGTTTAGCAGCTTTTAAGAGGAACAAGAGGAAGCTGGAGTTGGCTGAAAAGGTGGAAACAGATCTCATTCAACTAAAGAAAAGAAGACAATCAAATGAAAAGGTTAGTTCCTGTTTAAAATTTTGTTGTGTTGTCCTAAAATGACAGCTGATTGCTAATGAATTTTTGTCATGTACAAGATGAGACTAATGTAGCATCAGAAACCACTTCTTGACCACCCTGATGTTTAGATGATGTAATGATAACTTAGTGCAATTAAAACTTTCTGCCTTGCTATTTGAAACAAAACTGTCACTTTGTATCTTGTTTGTGCTATGAAAAATATTTTGCTCATTTTGAACTGGAAATATGACAAATGTAAACACAAACAGATAATTATTTACTGAAACATTTTCTTTAGCTTGGGATCTCTGTCACTGTTTCCCACTTTTTAATGTTTCCTGAGCGCACTGCATTATGGAGCTGGAATTGGTGAAATTTGAAATATCAGGTAGGTAAACATGTGCATCTGTGCATGCATCTAGCATTGACCTGGCCCATATTACTTGTACTACAAAACTATTAGGATTCCCTCTGTTCCCCTCGCTCTTAGTTTGAATTTAGAGCCTTGTTACCATTTGAGAATGTCAATCACAGTATTTGTGTTTACTGTTGAATTTCAAAGCATAGCTCATTCAATTAAATGCCTATGCTTTAGTTGGGGGTGCAGCATTTCGGATTGGCCGTTTCTCTTTGCTTTCATAAGCTGACTGACTGCTGCCTTATGTAGTGGCTTATGTCGATATAAATAATGTATAAATCCCAGAGAAATGGCAAAAAAGTTTATTCTCTGTAGTCTGTGCAAATGCAAACCAATGATAAATTAGGCATTTTTCTTCTGTGTTCCTAGATAAGAAGTTTTCCCTAGCAGGGTGCTAATTTTTCTATTTTCAAGGAGATAAGACCTGTAAAGAAAGTAAGGATAGAGGGGGGGGGAAAGTTAGTTACTCATTTTGGAACTTTTCCTTCACACACCTCCTTGTGAGATTAATGGTGTTAAAATGTAACTGAGGGAGGAGGGGACTCTGTGCAGTATTGATGTTCATGTAATAAGGGGCAAGTCAATGCTTGAAACATATGCCAATGCATGAGCTTACCGACCTGCAATTTGAAATTTCAAGGGCTCCAGAGTCATGTGCAGCGCTTGTGGGAGACCCCCAAAGACCAATGATGGTAGGTAAAGGAGGTGATCAAATAGAGCTCTACTCTCCGGTAAGTAATCCAGTAATGTAACATACTGGTTTTCTCAACTTTCTGGGCACATCCTGTCCATGGAGGGGGAATGAAAAGTAAACCATGCTAACAACATGGACTGCTTGTGTTATCCACTGTGTGTAAAGTAATTGCAGCCTTACAGGAAGTTTAGTTTTTCAAAATGAAATAGAAATGAAAAATCAAACTCTACAAGAGCAAATTCTAAAAAAAAAAATAGTAGAATAATTCTCTCGAAGCTATTAGAAAAGGGTTATTTAGCAAGGATGAGGTACGTGATCTGTCATCCCAAAACTTGTACTGTCAAAGCTGAGCTTCATGAAAGGTTTCAAAATAATTGTTTAAAAAACATTTAAATACTCGAATAATTAAAAGTTAATCTTCTTGTCAAAGTTAAGCTTTAATTGATAAATACTCATTTATTCTTTTTATTTGCTGTGCTTTTCTGGAATTGCAGACCTGTCTTTTGGTAGCTGTTTTGTTGTCTAGTTTGACTCTCGCATGCTTCAACCCAATGCTGCAGCTTTGCAGTACTGCCAACAGTGGCACATAAGCTCAGTTGTTACAAATTCAGGTCATTTTTTTTGTCTGTGAAATTTTAAAAGCTGGGAGAAGAGCAAGGTAGAAAGGATGTTAACAAAGTTGAAGTTGAATGGAAACCATAACTAAAAGGCCTATGTGAAGAGACAGTATTGCAGACCAAAAAAGGCTGAAATTACCTGGAAGTTTTACCTGCTCATAAATTTAACTAGCTAAAAATCAACATACATTTTTAAAAGTTACCTTCCAACAAAAGTTAAATTACACCAAGCTCAAAAAGAATGAGAGGCTGTTTAAATTTATTAAAGACTATGGAAAAACTGGGCAGTGTAACTTACTAAAGGACTCTTATTTTCTGAGTACATGGAATGTTCTCTTTGCTGTATTTTTCGTTGTTTGGCCAATGCAGGATTTGTAGAGGGTTATGCCATTTCACACAGGAAGATCCGTTAATAACTTCCTCAAATTTTGAAGGTGTGGAAATCGAGACTTTTTTTTTTTAGTTGTAATGGCTTATATATTGATTTACATAGTTAAGAAATCATTTTTGTTTGTGTGTGAATTAACTAAACACATTCGTAGGGGGACTGGCTATGATGTGTTAATTCAGCCAGATGCCATTCTGAAGTTCTCACCTCAAGCACCAGTAAACATCAGAAGTACATGTTTGTCTTCTTACCTGTCTTTTACCAGAGAAAATGGTAATTGAAAATAGCTTAGCAGAGTTTGGCTAAAAGCCCTATTTTTAAATTGTCTTCTGCTACTACAAACTTTTTTTACAACTATGCTGAAGCTACTTGTAAGAGGAGTTGTCCTCTCCTTAATTGGAATAACAGTGGCACTAAGAATTCCCAGTGCACATGAAGTTTTTCATAAGTTAGTGTTTATAGGTTAGTTTTTTACAGGCTAGTTACTTAACTCCATAAATAACATTATTTAATTTGAGGTTTATTAAAACTGATTTGTTTTTTATCTAGTTTAATGCATGTACTTGAGTATGTGCACAACAATTCGAATTATTTGTATGGAATCGGCAGTTTCATATTCTTCATCTACTGTATTGAGACAGTAACGTAATATTGAACATATTTATAAAAGAAAATACATCTGTCTTTGTTACACAGAAATACATTCTTTTCTTTGAAGTATTTTGTGCATTTTTTTTTGCCACTGATCACCTGGAATGTACCAATGTGAACTTTTAGCCAGTTCCAGCTTGAACTCTTTGGGTGAGCAACAGTCAACACGCAGCAATATGCATCATTCCCATTACATATGGTGAATTTTAATCAGTTTTTCTTGAAATCAAATTTTTTATGGCTGTGTGAGGGTAGTTTAAGTGTGGCAGCCAACCATGACAATCCTACTGTCTGTCTTATTTAGTCTTGTAGTTCGAACAGGAATTTGAATTCTGTGCATTTCATTTTCCTTAAAAAAGAAATAAATTCTCTGTCCACATCCATGCTGAAATGGTCTTTGATGATAATACTACTTAGACTTCAGAAGTATACTTCAAAATCCATTCAATATGGGAAAAGAAACTTAAATACTTTTCATCCATTTCAGTTGAGAAAAAAACCCCAAACCAAAACAACAAAACTCATCTGTGGAATACAGTATGAAATAACTTCCTCATTTTGAACGTGGAGATCAGACAAAGTGTTCTGTTTACATACCAAACAACTATTAAATTGGAAAGGGTAGGGGCGTTTATCGAGCTTTGTATTATTAGATCGTAACTGCGCCTTTTCAAACATACGAAAGTTGCACCAATCATGCATGCTCTCAAGATCAGATTGCTATGAGAGTACATCATTCTACACTGTCAGTTGCTGTGGAGGAAAACATTTCTAGAAATTGGTATGTATTAATTGGTCGTAGTACCCACAAAATAGCGATATTTTCCATTGACTTAGATGGATTTATAAGTATTTCTTTAAAACGCATTAATAAGTAAAATTTTGCTTAAAAGACTGCCTCTCACCTTGTTAAATACTGCTGTAATTGGCAGAAATACTCCATCAAGAACAGGTTAAAAGACCAAAATATATTAATTTTTGATCTATTATTTTCTAGATAGTGCTGTCCACTGTTGTGCTCCTCTCTGTTCCCACCTGTTCTGTGAAGGGCCAACATGGGACATACTAGAAGAATTATCTGTTGCCCTGTTCTGAGTAGGAGGATACTGTAAAAGCCCCATATTTTTAGGGGAATCTACTTGATCTTATCATCATCAAATATCAAATCCTATGTATTTGTGTGGATAGTTGGGGAATAACATATAGGTGTTAATTGCTGCAATCTGATTAATTTTACGTTTTGTCAGTTATGATACTTGAAGATGAGATTTAATGGTACTTTTGACGTTGACTTTCAGTTGTTTCCATGTAAAATATGAACTGTATAATAGGTGATTTTTAGGTTGCAATATTACATTTTTAAAAGCCCAAACTGCTTTTGCAATGGACATGTTAGTATACATTATTAGCTGAAGTCAGATATGGAATTTGTTAACAAATATCACCAAGTAATAATCAAGTTTCCTTTGGTACTTGCAAAATTTTGAAATCTAAAGTGCTAAATTAATGAATCAAATATATCAAAAGATAAGGGCAAGCAAGCTGGATCTCATTTAGTCCCTGTTGAACCCATATAGAATTTGCACTTATTTTTGGTTTTTGACAGTATGTTAAATTTGCCCTTTTTTTTTTTTTTTTTTTTTTTTTAAATTTTAGAAGAACTTTAGGAATTGTAGTGTTTAATATCTTTCTACTGATATTCTACTGATACAGATAGAATTAGCTTGACAGGATCCTGTATTTTTCAACATTCATATGGTTTGAAGAGCTGAAACGTGTGACATGGAAAGTCTTCTCACCAGGTGCATAATGCCTTTAAGTATGGAGAGGTACAGGGAGAATGAACTCTTCATTCACTCATTCAGAAATACGGTTGTTGGTACAGTTTACATACGTAGAATATGTTTAGAATTGATTCATGGTGTAACTTGTAAGTATGGGAAGTCAGTGGTGTTGAAATGGGAGAAAACACAAAAATAGGTCTAGAATAGATCCGACAACATATGTGCTCCATTGGATATGGAATAGAACTGGTCCTCACTGGTTTTCAGTTAGTTCAATATGAATGAATATAGCATCAGCAGTGATTTTCTGATCACAAAAAAACCCCAAGCTTACATTACTGAGAAGGAAAATAACATAATTCCTTTCCTTCGGTGATATAGATTTCCTTCAGATGGTTGTGTGGGTCAGGTTAAAAAAAAATGCTTCCCTTAAAAAAGGGAAGTTGCCCCATCTAAAAATAAAATAAGCCAAAGCAAGCAAAGTATAGCACTGAATTGACAGCAAATACTGATATCAAATAGGTCATCTTTTAAAGGAAATAACGGTGAAGAAAGCTTCCATGCAACATATATTGGTAAATACTTGTGGTTTTTTGATTAAAGTCTTTTAAAAAAAGAATTTAGTTATATAGCTACTGAAGGTGAATATTTTATGTGTGTGAGAGCTAAAGCGGAAGATGGATGGCAGATTGAGCAAATAGTTTTACAGATGCTGCAAAGAAGGCTGCAAGCATTTCTTCTTTCCTGTCAGATGATATGAAAAACATACTGATCCATACTGAGCCTCACCCTTCTAAAATGTATTTCTGTTCATTATGGGAACCCCAAGTGTTCGATTTAACATGAATTAAGATTACACAGGTGTCCTTAATTCTGGCATTTCCTAACTTTGACAGGCTTGATTTTCATATCTGTAGTTGTCTATTAATCAAGTTTTTTATTGTGGGTATAGTTTCCTTTGATAGCAGGGACCAGGGGATGGACAACAAAACCTGCATCATATTAGTAGTTCTTCTCCATATAGAAATCATAGGATCACAGGGAAATTCATGTTGGGAAGAGCTTTATCCAGTCTGATCATTCCAAGGATGGGACTCAGTACCTCCAGTGAGCAGCCTGCTCTGCTGCTTAAGATCTTTTCAGTCCACTGAATAGTGTCATTCTGTGTGATGGGTTTGTTCTAACTGGGTTAATAATACCTGAATTAGGCTGTTGCTGGCAGTTCTGGGAGGGGTGAAATAACATTTGCCCGTGAGATGTTAAGGAGGGGTTCCTTAATTTTCTTTTATCTTTACAACCCAGAAGGGAACTTGCTCTTTTCTTATACCCTTTGCTCAAAATTCCTTTTGCCTCTCTTTCTCCTACCTTTCCTGATCCCCATTTTTACCTTACTCTGCTTTTCAACATGCTCTTCTTCCCAATGCCAGTTGAGACCCTAAATAGTTTTTCACCTCTCTTTTTCTAAGCAGTTATTCTGCTTTACTGTTAGGACATCTGTCTGCTTGTTTTAATATTGAATATGGTTAGTGCCAGCTTCTGAGTGTAGAATTTGTTCAGGAAGATCTAGGTGTAGGTAAAGAGAAGAAACTTACTGTTACTCTGGCTAAACGCCAAGGATGACGACACTCCTGCTTAGGAGTTCCAGTTGCTTGAAAAATACTGTAGAACACTGTAGTGCTGCTTAAGACTGGTGCAGTATTAACTCAAGTGTTATCTCTTAATTTAAGTGTGGCCAGAGTATCACCTGCATGAGTCTCCTACAAATTCTGCTTGACTAGTGACGTTGTATGCCCAAGGAAATTTTAATAGATGATGGGAACTTGATAATTTGAAGTTGAATAGTTGGGTGTAGATTTTCTTTTTTCTTCCTCCCTCTGGATTCTAGTCCAGAAAATATACATTTATATGAATAGCTTAATATCCTTAGGGATTATTTGCCAGGGTACATTTATATAGGATTTTTTAAATGCAGGCAAGTTTTTATACAGGAAAAACAGAGGAGCTAAAGGCAGCATTTATCTTTGATGTATGTGAGGGATGATGTATCGGTTGTGTTTATTCATTTTATTTTATGTACATTGCATGCTGTGTCCCATCAAAAGTGTGTGGTTGGGCATGAAATCAGACTGCCCTGACCTGGGTTCTGCAGAGAAGGGAATCTAGGGCAAGCCTAGGCAGAGTGGGGAAAACTGTTTTTTTCTCTTAGGGAGTGACTGAACATGGTGTATTAAGGAAGATGGGAAGGACAGAAAGATCCAAGGTGAGACAGCTGAAGTGTTTGTGAGTCAGTAGGCAGAGAGCTTGCATCAGGAATAAATGCTGAAAGACTCCTGCTCCTAGGGGAAAAAATCTGCCTCAAAAGCAATGGAAGTAAGGACGCTTTTCTAGTGACCCAGAGGGAGCGAAGGGTAATTTGTTTCAACCAGGAATCCACTAAAGATTGCTGAACTGAGAACAAGTCTGGGAGGAAGAATCTGTCCTGGGGGAGGGTTCTTCTCACGGCTTCTGTTTATTTTCTTGCTCAGAATATCAGACTTTTCTCTTTAAATGGTAAGCTGCTGCTTGTGAATTTTTTATTTTTTTTATTTTTTTTTAAGCACACATAGCTTTAAAGATCAGAGTCTCTGAAAATGCCATCTCAAAGCTTTTGGGAAAGACCTTTTGATATGGCATCTTTGGAAAGTGTCACTGAATCATTTCTTAGTGGACAAGTGCCCACCACTAAGAAAACAGAATTTTTGGCGCTTCTGTGAGTAAAGGCAGGTAATCTAAGCGTTGGATGAATTCTGAGATGTTTTTTACCTTCTTGTTTCCAGAGAAGTTTTCTTCAGGTCCTGTCTGAGGCAAGAGAGCATTTTGTGAAGATTTATGGCAGCACAGTCGGTACAATATGCATGATAACAAATCTGTTTTGTTGATCGGCCTGTCACTTGGTTTTGTGCACGTTAGTTTGCACACTCCTAAGAAGTATAATCAGACTTTAACATACTATTTTTAGTAGTTGTTTCTGTTTGTGTGTCCTGCAGGAGAATGACTCAGGAACATTGGATACAGTTGGTGCAGTTGTTGTTGACCAAGAAGGAAATGTTGCTGCTGCTGTCTCCAGCGGAGGTTTAGCACTAAAGCATCCTGGAAGAGTTGGTCAGGTGATTATACGTTTTCAGTTGGGAATGATTGTTCAGCAATTGTGACACTAAGCAAGAGCTGTGATAGCAAACTGATGTCCTCCCTTCCTTCCCATTAAACTGAAGGCATTTTCACTGCATTGGAATGCAAGTTTTGTTCTTAGTGCCCTCCATTAGTGTTATAAAACACTGATAGGTAAGAAGTTGTTCTGTAGCTACCTTTTCCCAGAGCTATTGATAATTTAATTTCTTGGGCTTAAATACCTCCTTAATGCCACAAATAGTCTGTTAAATTCTTAGAGTGTTTTTAGAAAAGATTTTCATCAATATTTGGGGAAGCTGTCCTAATTAATTTGTAAATGATCTCGTGAGTTGGTAGAAGCGACAAAGGTATTAAAAGAACACATTAGCTACAGGCATTCCTTATTGGTTTTAGGTGAGAGAATTTTGAGGTGCAACAGAAATGTTGTCCTCCATTGCTGTACAGCTGTATTTTTGGTTGACTTTTCCCACTGTCCTAAAAGCAGTTCTCTTCTGAAATGTATTTAAGATTTTTCTTCTGGAATAGTAGAGTGAAGGGGACTTTAGATAAATAGGGAGCAGCTGGAATTATTTTGTCTTTTGACATCTATACTACTGTCATTTTCTGTAAAGTTAGGTTAGAACACCGTACATCTATGACAGTCACTCAGTTCTGAAGAATAGTAAAAGAAGACCTAGCAAAATGGATTGGAATTGCAGTTTTGATTGTTATGATTTTCTTATTTATCTTTTATTTTTATATTATGATTTTTCTTGGGTTTGTTTATTTAGTTGGTTTGGGATTTTTGGTGGTGGTTCTTTTTTTTTTTTTTTTTTTTTTTTTTTAAGGGAACGGAACAAACCAAAAAACCTGGTATACTTAAATTTATGAAAGATGCACTTCTTTCTTTAGGCAGCTCTTTATGGTTGTTGCTGCTGGGCTGAAAATACAGGAGCTCATACCCCTTACTCCACTGCTGTGAGTACTTCAGGTATTTGCTACTTTTATAAATATTTCAAAAAGTTACAATCTTTCTCTGTAATTAATTTACAAATTTCAAATAAAGTATTTCTGTGAGTGGTGAATTAAAATATTAACATTACTTCCGACTATGTGCTATATGTGTATCATTTATTTACATATAAAACATATATATGTCAGTATCATCTTGAAATCTGTGAATTAATCTGCATTGGTTGCTTACATTGGTCATTTTACTTAAAACAACCCCAAACAAAGAAAAAAACCCAAACAAAAACGTGAGCAAAAAAAAAATTTGAAATTTTATCCTGTTCAGAAGATTTTGTATTACACGGAAGGCTCTACTCTATTTGTTATGAATTAAGGGACTTGTCCTCTGTAAAGAAGTGCTGTTACAAGCCTAATATTGTGTTAAATATTGTGTATGCTTCTGTGACTGGAAGCTTCCTGTAAAGGACTAAGATAATGAGAGCGTCCTTTAACATAAGAGGGTCCCTTCAATACAAAAATGCTACAAAATCTCATTTTTCCTTCCAAAAATATTTAAGTACTATTTTAAGTGAATATTTAAGTGAATGTGTTCTTTATCTCTATTTTTGTCTTAAAAGGAATGTGAAAAGGCAAAGCCAAATGACTGGAATAAATGTTTTGGAAAATTTTTATTCAGAAATTGTGAAAGTAACATAAGAATTAGGATAGAGTCTCTTCTCTTCTTTGGAAGTCTTGGGATCCGGGATACATAAAAGTATTTTGTTCATTCGATGCCTGTCAGCCAGCTGTCACACAGAGCTTTTCTGTGAGTTGACATTTTGATCACTGGAGATACCGATGGTAAAAACAAGTTTGTCAACAGATCTGCTAAATGTAACAAGACTGAAGAAATAGTAAAAATTAGAAAAAAAACCCACCAACCAAACCCACAAAACCCAACCAAACCAAAGTGGGAAGATAGCTCACACTGTAATGTAAGATTTGAGAATGTAAGCCAGGCTGTTTTTAATTTGTCAGGAACAGACACTGGAAAGGTAACTGTATTGTTACACACTACTGGGTGAATATTGTAGAACACAAAAGCCTTAAGATGAAGTTATGTGGGAGTTGCTTTTACTTTGCAACTCACACATGAAAGCAGTTGAAGAACTGCATTTCATCTCACTTTTTTTCCTAGTTGTATGAACAGTCTCAAAAAGAAAAATTACTTGTAACATTTTTCATAAATGCTTATGTCAGGATGCAAAATTTGTGATCTGGACCACTGGTTAATGGTCAGAGTTACTGGTGTTCAGTATAGGGAGAGCCCAAGAAAATCAGCAGAGTTCAGATTTAGGCAATGTAAACTATATCCCAAGAGTACTGCAGGATTAGAGTCCAGTTACAGAAACAGTGGGGGGAGCAAGGTAACAAAGTGTAGAATTAAAATTTGACAGAGGCTGAAGAGCATCAGAAATATCCTGTGTTGCTTTTGAAGTCATATACCTTTCTAATTTCCCCTGTATTTAAGTCTGTCTTGTGCTGTTGCAAATTTGTGTAGACGTTCACCCTTAAGTTCGGTGTTGGTAACAGCAAGTGTCCTTTTTAGTACTTACATAAAGGAAAGTCCTACTAAATGCAGAAGTGTCAGAAGATACGGTGTTGCTACTCAGGGAACACCATATTGATTTTAGTTTTATAAATGTTTACCCGTGTAAGCAAATATATTTAAATATTGCAGTATTGGGGACCATAAGGATTAATGAGTATAAGCCCAATATTAGAGATTATTTGTGGAAAAGCTGAGAAGGACACCTTTATTTAAACTTCTTTACAAAGTCAGCTGGACTTGGAAGTCTATGCAAGTACAGGCAAGCATCCTGATATACTTAAATGACATGTCTGGGTGTAATGATGGCCTTAAATAGAAGTTTCCTTTCTTTTTGCTGGTACCAATTTTATATAGTGGTAAATACTTTAGTGTTATGCTATTTATAACTATCACACACACACACACATATATATTTATTTGGTTCAAATCTTTTAGCTTCCATGACATTACATTAATACCAATCTCTGTTAATTGAAATAGACTGCTGGCAGTCTATGAAGCATGGCCATCTGTGTATTCAGCGATTTGAAATTCAGACTAGTGGTGTTTAATTAAACTCTTGTTTCTGGCTTTCCTTTAAAGTGTGTGTGTGTGTATGTGTGTGTGAGAGAGAGGGAGATAGAAATGTTTACAGGAAGTGAGAATTCTTCTGTAATCAATACCATTCTTTTTTCCATTTTCAGAAGCTCATAATGTTTTATTTTATAATGTAATTTATGTTTAGTGCAGTTTTGAAATATATTGATGCCTGACTCTTGTTTAAAATATGAGCATCCAACAATGTGAACCATGAAGTTAATTAAGGGGTAGAAGGATGGAAAAATTAAATTATAGGAGAGCTTGAAAGAATGAAACTTACAACTTGGCTGGATCACAACAGGAGATGGGAATGGGGGCATAAACATCTGCAAATATTCAAAAGGTGAAATTGCCAAGGCTGAGCAAGAAAATCATATGTTAACATACATCATTGTTGGGTGGAATTTTTATAAAATAAAGGTACTGTCTAAACTCTAGGAGATGCCTTGATTTGGAAAGCTCTGAGATTGACAGTGCTTCTTAAGAGAAGATAAGTATTGTTACTTCGTGTACCTAAAATCAGACTGGACAGTATTTGTAATAGTGATTATACCCTGCTCTTGTAGGTTTCTAAATTGGTTTTGCTTGGACGTATATATAAAAAAAACCAGCAATAAATGAAACTTGCATGTTATGTAGAAAAAAAATTGTGTCTGCACGCCCCTTCATTTCATATTTCATTTTAGGTAGACTTATACACTTGCATGTAAAAGCATTTAAAATATGTACATAAAATAACTTACAATCAGTTTAGATTTCTGTGGTTTTCACAATATAACATTTTATTGTTTTAATTTCACATGTCTTTTCATTTTAATTTGTCTTTAAGTGGTAAATTTAGCACAAATTTATCCTAACGTTGCCTACAGGGAATCTTTTTTCTGTTGTATGGCGGGACAAAAAAAAAAAAAGAGAAAATTAGGCTTTGGTTGCTGTGTGTGTTGAGTACTGTATGTGTAGACTTTTAATATTTATTGTTAAATTACTTCGCAGAGGAGCTGACTCATCAAATCACATTTATAATTTAAAAAAAAATCTTGATTGAAAATTTTAACTATGATTCCCTCAAGGCTTTATCAAAATTATGCTCTAAATCATTAAGTACTAATATATGTTAAACCAAATAATTTTAACTTAAGGGTTTTTTTGGAAATTAAAAGGTTTCACATTTGTGCTAGTTTAGACTTTTAAACTTTTTTTAGTGATAACTTGCGACAGAAATTCAGGCCTTGAGAGTTCATCATATCAGGGTCCATATTCAGTCTTGAAAAAGGATGTTCTTTGTCATTAGTTTCTTAAAGCAATTTTTAAGGGCCAGGTTTTGTAAACTATTTTAATTCCATACTTATGAAATTGCTCATGTCTTTGCGTTTTCAAGGCAATGATAAGCAAGAGATTGAACAGGTTAGAGGAAAAACTCTGGTGTGGGGAAAGCAGAGTTTGGAACAGTAATTGAAAGTATACAGAATACAAACTCTTGCGCCTTGAAATCGATGCGGTATTGGCAGGAATGTAAGGATGGACACATTGGGTCAAACGAGAGCTCCAGACAGTTTGGTGTCCTGTTTTAGATAGAGTGTGTTTGTAGGTCTCCAGGGAAAAATGCAGGACTGGGAAAAGCACCTCCATTGTGTTATCCAACCTTCTAGCAATGTGTGACTTTGTAAGCTGGGACTTATATTTGGGACTCTACAAGCTGGATGTATCTTTGGTTTTAATAGGTCAGGATGACTTTCTCAAGATTTCTCATTTCTTTTTGTACTTAGAAGCCCAGTTATTTAAATTTTGCTCGGAATGTTTTTCTTATTCTGTTATGGTTCACCTTTGTATGAGCTTTCTTGGAAAAAGAAAAGTGTTAGTTTTAATGCCACAGTAGCGCAGTAGGTTTTATGCTTGAATTTTTGTTAACTTTGTTCTAACACCCTTCTATTGAAGCTTCAGTTTGAGACATATGTTTCAATACCTTCCTCATAAAAAAAAAAAAAAAGAAAAAAAAAAAGACATTGCCATGAAAGTACTTCATTAGAAGTATTTCCAAATTCATATAGCTTTCTTTCAATGGTCCTGTATTATTTGAAGACATGCTTTTACATCTCGATCATCTGTTGGCTCTGTGGATGCTGGCAGGCTTCCTGCTTTTGCGTGTTCAAGGAGAATTTGGTATTAGTTCCTATGCCTTTAGCAAGTTGTTTCTCAAATATTTTTGGCCATTTTTATTGTGATTTTATATTGAGCGTGCCAAAGGTGGTGGTTCTGAACTTGTCTGGGCATGACTTCAACTTTTTGAATGGTATTTTCTTACCTCTAACAGTCTCTTGGCCTTGTTGTTTAGCCGCACTGTCTTTGGTTTTATTTTTTTTGGCTTTTCAAAAGTTGCTTCATGGTTTATAAAATAAAGGATATTGTAAAACTCATATTTTATGGATAAAGTTTAACAGGGGGTGGGAAAATTGAAATCAAAAGATGAAGACTCTCTAAATACAGGATGGGGGAGATGGTGAAAGTTAGGAATGACTGTGGATATAAAAGGCCTTAAATTCAAGGTTTATTCTGTAACTCTCAGTCTAAAATTCAGTTTCTTTGTAAACAAGTAAAATATTTTGGAATTTTTAATTGATTTTTTTGGAGACATTTCAACATATGAACTCCTGAATTATACTAAAATTAATATTTTTTTTTGAAAAAAAATACAGTTGTGGGACTTCGTTGGCAACTGAAGGATAAACATTACAGGAATTCTGTAGGTATCTCAAAACCAGTATTAAAATTCAAGAAATTCAGAGAATGTTGCAGGTGCAGGCATAGCTAAGATACCTGGGAAACCTTAACCGTGACATCTAACAACATAACACAAGCACCATTCCACGCAAGAATGATGGTAGAGACTGAGTGAAAGCTTGCTAAATGAGATGAGCATTTCCAGTGGCCCTTATTTAGCATAAATGTCAGTAACAGCTAAATTGGTTTTTGGATCAACGTAGTCAAAGCCAAATCTTTGGTCTTTAAAAGCTCGTGCGTGCACTTGTGCACACATTTCATGCGCAGACAGACATAAACAAAACAGCCTCCCCTTTAAGCACACCACCACCACCACGTCCCCCAAAAAAGAGGCCAAAACCACACTCTTAAGGCCACTTGGAACTCTTTAGTGAATGTTTTCTGTTGGTATATGAATGTAAACACAGGAAGATGGGTGTTACTTGGAGGGAAAATATTTGCGAACAAAACCCAACCGCAGGAGAAACAATAGTCCAGTTTTGGCTGTACTTTAAGAAAACATTTCCTATTTTTTCCTGAATATAATAGGAATCAAAGACTTTGTGTATATTTTTCACATTCAAAATAATATCAATTGTGATGTTGATTCTTCTCCCCAGTTGGAATATCCAAGATGATTGTGAATTGTGATTGTGTCTGCTAACTGTGCCAAAAGTAATACCACTGGGGTAAGAGGCAGGCTGTGTTTTTCCTGGGTGATAAGTTGAAAAATAATAATTCTTTTGAACATACAGAACCTTTAAATATAAATACAAAATTTACAGTAACAGCTGAGGCAGGAGGAAATGCAACTGTAAGTGGAATCTTTGAGTGGAAATACAGAGACTGAGAAGAATGTGTTGCGTTCCTTTTTAAGTCTTTACAGCAGTAGTAGTAGAAAGCACAGTTACCCATTCTTCATGCATGGGTGGTGTGCTTTGTGTACATGTATCAGCCATTGAAACCAGCAAACCTTATAGTATTGCATTTCTGAAGATAGAAGGTCTTGCATTATTTAGAAATGCAGTAATTCTGTACCACAGAGCTGCAAAGTCTCCAGCTTTTACTAGAATCCATTTGAGAAGAATATTTGATACAAGAAATGTACAGTGATGTGATGTCCTAGGGAGAATTTATGTGGGACCCAGTTATAGTTTATAACCCTAAAGAAAAAGGAGTAGAATCTTTAAATATATTGAGTTCTTTCAGAAAAATTAAGCAAGTTAACAAATATAACTAGGCTTGAGGCCTGAGGCCAAAGTTGTGTTTTGTTGAGAAGATAGCAGGGATATCAGATTTATGGACCTAAACTGAGGTATAGTTGAGGATTCAGCCTGGGAAAAGTCTGTCAATGATGTCTCGCTTTTCTCCCCTGCCCAGAGTTTATTCCTTGGTGAATGAAAATCAGATACAGATAACAGCAATATGCCTGACTCCTTTACCAATTTCTTGTGCTGGTGAATTTACCAAGATCCACAAGGACTGACTATTAAGGTCACTGGTCAAAAGCAGCAGCCTCTCTTCTCATAAAGGCATTTTAGTGATTATGTCAAAATATGTTAAAAGCTGCATTCATATATATATATATATATATGTATCATTCCATGAAGTGAAAAATAGCATAGTTTGTATTGTGAAGAATCACAGAATTGTTTAGCTTGGAAGGAACATCTAGTCCAACCCCCTTTTCTCTTTTGTTCTCTTTTGTTTTCAAAATCCTTAAGAATAAGAAAATAAGTGTATTTGCTCTTCCTCCCCCTGCCCTTTTCCGTTCAAACTTTTCCTTCTTCTTCATATCTGTTCTTCTTTCTAGCCCATTGTGTGCCTTAGGGATGCTTTTGCTGGCAAAATGGAACAGGCAATGTGGAATAGGAAATGACACCTATCAAGAGAAGGCTTGTGCTTGTTAAATTGGTTGTTTAGCTATGCCCTCAGCCAGCATTTCCCTCTCTCCTTTTGGAAGCCACTGAACTGTAGATTCTTACTTAAAAACTCGTTTTTGACAGGAACCACAGCGATGTGCAAATCTGTGGAGTAAATATTTTTCAAGGAAGCCTTAACGCAAGTTGACTTGTGATGTAGGACTTTGGCTTTGTGATCCCCATGCGTTGAGGACAGTAGTGGCTGCGCTGGAATCCAGTGACTACCGATACCTGGGCAGGTGCTGTTTGTCTGTCTGGCCTGCGTCCGTCTGAGTCCATGCTCCAAACCTCCAGAGGAATTTCGCATACATGTCTTGTATCCTGTATAGATTGTTTGAAGCTACACTATGCGAGATAGATACTATGATACAGTTAATATCTTTGTAGAAATACATATTACCTCTCAAAATCCTGTAAGATTTGGGGAATAATAGGTAATTTAATGCATCACAGATGAAGCAGCTGGATGTGGAGAAGAGTTATGTCATTTTTAGAGAGAACCAGAGGGTAGGAGAAGAAAGAGGTCTCTCTCCAGGCAGATCAGTATTTACCTCTGAAGTGAACACTTCTGTCAAGAGTCCAGATGCCGTTTGGAGTCTTCAGTGCCGTAGCATGTGGCGTCTGAACTAACTCACTACCACCACAAGGCTGTGTGAAGAGAGAGGAAGCAACAGGCAGGGATGATTTGTGGGAATGGTAGCGTTAAGAAGCAGTCAATTAAGCACAGTACCGCAGCGTTTAAAGCTGAGGGTTTTGTCCACAAAATAATCAGAATGGATGTTTGAATTGCCTTCGGAAGGGTTGTTTTGAAGCAGAACTGGATGGATGCAACAATCAAAGAGTGCTGATTGCCTCTTGAAATTTTAATTGGACTTAATGTAATAATATATTGTAAGCATGAAGTTGCACGGGCTTTTCAGAAGCGGTAGTCTCCTGCAGAAGGCCCACCGCTCGCAGAGTGGTGTGTTCATAACTTGGGGCAGCAGCCAGCTGTGCAGCACTGTCTCCTTCTCTGAATGCTGTTAGTCCTGTTCCTCTTTGCCACGCCTTGCCCAAATGGCTTGAAATCAGTGCAAGGATATAAAGTGAAATGGAGATGATGGCTAACTGATTTCTAAGTCTCTTTTTATGTCTTAAGCATTTTTCTGTGATTGGGAGAAAATGATTGTGTACATTTAGTTAGCTAACACATAAGCTACTATCTTATTTCCTTTCCTGTAAGTTTTATACAATAAAAGTGAATGTAGTTTGGAAAGGTGTAGTATTTTTTTGAAGAGATCAATAGTGACAAAGCTTCTAATAAAGGCCTAGGAAAAAAAAGAGTTTGCTTTTTCCTTTTCAGTTTAATTGAAATTAATTTTCAAAATATAGTAAATGTAAAGAATAATGTAAACCACACATCCTTTTTAATGGAACTACATTTTGTCTTCATTCTAACCTGTCTTGGATGTATATCTGAAATTCTTCTTGTTCATGATAATTGAAACAAATAGCTTTTTTTAATAGGTAAAGTTATCTGGCATTTCCAACTATTTAGAAATGAAGGATTTGGCATATTTTAACTCTTTGGCCTTTTTTTTTTTTCCTTATCTATAAAACTGTAGAAAAGCTGTGTGAGTTGTTCTTCAGACTGATTTTAGTTTATTTTGCCCATATTAAAAACTTAAAGATATAGAAAGTGTTTTCCCACCTTTCCTTAGAGAAGATACTTTATACACAGTTTGTCTGGATGTTGAATTTGTCTTTTGTTATCTTTGAAACCTACCCAAATTTACTAAAGTTAGAATCTTTTGGAAAATATCCATTTGCATATTTTTAGTAGGTGTTCATTAGTTTAGAAGCTAAATCATTTAAGAATTTTCTGTCTGCAACAAGAATGTGCTCCATTGATCCCTCTAGGATCAATGCTTTAGGAATTGGACAGGACTTTGTTTGCAGGTGTTCTTCCTGGCAGCAGGTCAGTAAGTTAAAAATTTCCCCTGCTAGTATGAAGGCAAGATGCAGCAGCTGATAGGAGTACAAAAAGCTAAAAAATTATGCAGTTATGTAGTGCATAATGCTAGACTGTAGTATTTTACGTCTTTTCGGAATTAGACTTTAATTGTTTTTTTAATATATAACTAATCTTACCAGCCAAGTATTTTTTGTTGTACTGTATTTTGTTTTTTAAAATCAGTGGCTTGCAAGTTTTTAGGCAGCTCTTTCTAGAGATGCTGGTAATGACAACCAGAGCTTACTAAAATACAGGTTTCACTGTGTTTCTATTAGGCATAACTAGAAGGTATTCAGAAATAAAGCCGAAATAGTAGCTTTTTAACTTGTTAACTAAACACTTTTTCTAGGTGCTTCTATTTAGGTGAAAATAACAACATCGGAGTTGAAACAATTTAACCGGACCAGGTTCAGACTCTGCTGTATGGAATAGATAATAAAATACAGATAACCTGTAACTTCTATCTTGAGCTTCTGAAAAGAGAAGAGTCATACTTTGGCATTGGAGTAAACTAGATTAATTTTTCCATTCTCGAATGAATGTGAGTAATTCAAGTTTCCATTTTGTGCTCCTTTAAAACAAGTTCCAACACTTTGCATTGAGGTACTGTATGTTTCAATAGCTAGACAGGCTCCGGCAGCTCGTCAAAGCTCCATAAGCTCTCTGCTTATGGCTTGCAGAAAGCAAGCTAGATTTTCATTTCTCCTTCCATTCAACAGGAGTCTCTTTCATGTCTGAAAATTGAAAACGCGTGTTTTTCAGTGTGGTGCATGGATGTGTGTGTGCCCTCTGGCACACCTGTTTCTAATTTCCTGACTTGAAAGCATCTCCCATCAAAAGAAGCAGAAAAACAATTTCTTTCTGACACGCTGCTCGGAGGCCCTTGCTCTGCAGAAGGCCTTCCTTTCGTTTGCCATCTTGGTTCCATTGGTAGAACATTATAAGATGCAGAGCACGCATTGTATGGGATGTTCAGCTTACATTGTGCTGGGTTCTTTCCCCCCTTGTTGTGGTTATTTCAAGCATTAGAAATCTACTTGAGAAGTCACTATGCTGAGGAAAATACAGTAATTTAATCCTTAGTTTCTTACATGAAGCTCAAATTAAGGACCAAAGTCTATAGAAATTTAAGGTTTATATGACCTATGAATTAGTTACTGTTTGGTACAGAAGGTTAGATTAGAATTTAGATATTATAGCTCAGATTTCTTACCTTTACCTCAAAATAGTATGCAGTGTGAAATAGTATCCAGTATAATAGCTGAAAATTAAAGATGTTAACAATCTTAAATAAACCCACAAAAAAATGCTAATAACTTGGTGGTTGTGAAAGTTGTGCATAGGCTAACTAGCAAATTACTACAGAATAGAGCTATTACCTGTTAAAGATCACTTGGGAAGGAAAAATACAAAATTTTAAGCTTTAGCTTTGATGTTACTGGCTTGTCTGTTTTCTCAGTTCAGCAAATGTTCAAAAAGACTAAAAATGTGAATCAGGGTATGTACTTCTATGTAACTCTGCGGACTATAACAGAGTAGTTCTTAAATCTTTAAACGGGTCAGTAAGGTGTACAGTTCACATTTATGTCTTCTAAGGTATGCAACCCTGATACACTTCTTGTCTTCTGCTTATATTGACATACAGGTACCGGAGAGTTGCTTTCTAGAGTATCTGCCCACTGCTGGAATTGTGAATGACAGCAGAAAAATTATCGTTTGTCAGCATAGTAGCAGGTATCCACGATGGGTTCCTGTCTCTCATTCCTCTGCAAAAAGGCATATATCTCACTCGTTCTACAGCACTGTGCAACAGAACGGGTACTTCTGGTTTGCCTGGTCTGATTGACTAATCAGCAATATCTCATGCATGGCGCGTGGGGTGCAGGAACAACCATCTTACTGTGCTCGAAACTCGAAAAAATGCATGTTGAGGGCTTTGGGGTTTTCTGTGCTATTTTTGGCTGAAATAATAACTTGAGAGGGCTACTGACACGTATATAACTGTTAAGTTATAATAGGATAACGGAAGAAAAAGAGACTATGAAAAAAGAGATTGTAGATTACCAGATTGTTCTTGTGGGGATCTTGTATGAATCAATGAGTGTCTGAATAGTAAAAGTGGTATTATTTTCAGAAATTACACATTTAAATACCCACAGAAGAGGGAAGTCATATTTTGCTGTTCATCAGCTTTGCACTTTGAATGAAACACAGCATTAGAATCTGTACTGTGGTGTGATCCAAGAAGGTACGTGTCTCCGAAAATCAGTTCTGATGCTTTCTGTGTGGTCATCGGGAGGTTTCTGTATGGTCATCGGGAGGTTTCTGTATGATCTCCAAGTGGTTTTCAGGAAAGGTTAGAAGCTACTGGTTGAAGACAGGTTTTCTGGTTTGTTGGGTGGTTTTTTTGTGAGTTTTGGTTGCTTGGTTTTTGGAATGTGGGTGGTTTTTTTAGATTCTGGTTCTCAGCAGGCGTTTTGGTTTGAGTGCAAAATAAATGTTATGACTGTTGAACCTTATCCTTCTTTGCTTCATCATAGGAGCCTGTTGCTGCCACGTACCTCTGGAGCCTTTAGGAATCTGGGGTGGTTTTTTTTTTGTTTGGTTGGTTTTTTAACTTCTTTCCCCTTAACCTAGGAGGCTAGAAACTTGCATCAAAATATCTGTCTTTGCATGTGTGTATGTATTTATTTATTTCTCAAAGTAGACAGTATGTTTCCTGTAGAAACAATGCTTGCTTTGCCTCCTAGAGGAGGGCAACTAATTGTACTTACCTCTGCAAACATGGAGAACGGTAGTTCCAGCAGTAGCATTTTTATCAACGGAGGGGTTATGAGTAGGCGACGTGGTGTTTGCACAATATTACGGTGTTACGAAAATAGTTTGTTTACTATATGAAACAGTTATTTCAGTGAGAAGTACTAATTTAACCCAGAAAGTTTTTCCAGATAGTGATCTCCATTTGAGCCACTCCTGTGTGAAGGCTTATGGAAGCTTTGGTCTGTCATTGCAAAGGGTTTGTCTCTGAGATAGAAGAGCTTCAGGTTATTGAAGAGGTCATCATCTTAACCGGGAAAGGATAATAAAATGATTTAAACTCTGTTTACAGGAAAGTTACTAAAACAGGTGCATTTGTGACTTTAATGTAGAATTGAAAAATTCTTATTAGGAGTCCCTGTTGTCAGTATTATTCAGTGAAAAACTGCGAAGTATAATAACACAGACAGTTAAACATTGTATAATGTGAGATAGTTAAGCAAATGAACCAGATTTACATTTTCTTCAGCTTATGTGCATGATTTGGAAATGCATTAAAGTAGCTTTGACTGTAGTTGCTGTCTTGAGTCATGTTAATAAAACTTTTTCGGAAGTTGGCTAATGCTGGTGGTTAGATTACAAGTGAATGGAACTATAAATTTGAACCCACAACTTTATGCCGTAAGTTATAAATTAGGTTTCGATTACTGTAATTCTGTACACATTTATTTTGTGTCTAGCCCTAGTATTATTTACAGTGTTCTCCCAGTTTGAGACTATGGAGGCATACTGGTCTGCTAAGCCTGCAAAGCAGTTCACACTCCAGTAGTTGGTTCTAACTTCAGATAATAGGAAGGGAAATTCTATTGAAATAATTAGGGTAATTCTTTCTCTCAGCCTTTATCTGGTCAAAGTATGTGAAATGCTGAGTAGTTATTTTTCTTGTTCCGAAATAGTTGTTCCTACATCAAAAACTGCAGTAACAAATTTTTCTTTTCAAAATGATGGGATTATTTTCCTTAGCTATCTGTCCCTGCAGATTGCTGGCATGTGACGTGTTGGAAGATTTTTGTGTACACTGCCAGCAGCAGTCTGTAAGTTTGCTGCCTTATAGGTCGATATAAATATGACAAAAAGAAACTACTTTGTCTGTGGGGATGTAGAGATGTGTGATGTGTTAGTCAAATTGCAAGGCTGCTTTCCTTGTGGTTGATCCTGGATCACATCAGTGGGATGCAGCTGTTCTTAACCCATATTAAGTTTTCTCTCTCTTAATTTTTTTTTTTTTGTAGCAGACTTGATGTTATGGGAACTCTTCAATAAAGTCATTCTCTTGGGATAAATAGCGTTATACATCACGCTAAAAAATGGCTATTGTCTTTTTGATGCCAATTTAGGAATTACTTAAAAATTGTCAAGTAGTAACATCTGGTTTTATTACTTGATGCATAGGAGATGCACAGGCTTGCTCTGATTTTTCTGTCTCATTCACATTCTAAGTCCCATGCTGGTTACCTCACGTAGGGTATAAATGTTATATTTAAAGGTATTAACAGGTTCTTTTCAAGACAAAATCAACTTGCTAAGTTTCTGCTGGAACATAGCTTCTTTAGTTTTATTCTTTACAGTAAAATTTCATAATGATTAAATTTACTTGGTTTAAACAAAAGTGAGAGCCATGTTCTGATCTGTTGGTAGAATGCCTCTTGCAGTTTTTTTGTGTTCTTCATACATTACTTTGTCTTGAATAAATATTAGATAACTCTCAATTCTATTGTGGGCAAAAGCTTTCGATCATGGAAGAAATGAGACAATGAATGGACAGACCCTCCTGGTAAGCAGGTGTTGAGGACACTGTATTGTGTGAGCCTCTTGAAGATAATATCCTAACCCGGACACTTTTCTCAATAGCTCAAGAGCCTGACAGTCTCAATGAAAACACTTTTTTCCTTGTGCTCTCAAGAACTGCCTCCCTTTGCTGTGGAATTGTTGTAGTATTTCAGCTCTTTCATTTTCCTCTAAATTTATAACTGGTTTTTACTCAATCTGTTTGCTATACAAAGAATTTTTTGTCTTTCTGTTGTGCCAATTATATGTTGATTCAATGCCAAAGTACCCCACTTCAAACAATCCCGTTTAAACAAATTGTATTAGTCAGGAGACACTGCCCATTAGAAGGAGCACATAACTGAAGACTAAGGTGTAATTTTGATGATTGAATATAGCAAGATTTTGGGACAAGTCTACACAATTTTTCTGCAATCTGGTCCCTGGGCTTATTCTCTGACATCTAATGCAAATATAATGTTCCATAGGGTTTTTTGTTGTTTTTTTTAATCTTGGAAATGGAGGATGATTAGTCTTCCCACACACACACATTGGCAGTCTTTGAAGAACAGTATTTGTAAACTCACTTTGCCTTTAAGGGGAAGGGTGTAATTGTGTGACAAGTAACCAGAAAGAGAGATTTTTGGAGTAGGTTGCCATGTTAATTAGGGCTTAATAGTGGTGGCAAGGACAAGAAGCCTGTCTGTGAGTAACTCCAAGACTCAACGCTAGATCTGCCCAAGTGTGTTCGTGCAATGTTGTGCCCCAAACCAGTCAGTGCTCTAAACTCAGCATATTGAGAAGCATGGAAAGGAGACACTCAGCAGGCTGCGCTGGAGCCAGTTTGGGTTAGGTTTATTTATTAGTTCTTTCTTTGTGCCAGATCTAGGCTGGCTTCAGCCAGGGTTGCTCAGTTTTCTCTGTTCTGGGCTTGTTAGTGCTTCCAGTAAAGTGAATGTTATCCGTGGAGACTGAGCTGCCTTTGTCTGAAGCCAGGTTAGGTCTGATGTCTTACCAGCTCCGGCCCTCTGCCATGTGAAAGCAGCTAGATTGTTTCCAGCCATAAATTGTCCCTGGAAGCTGCGTAGGTGTATTTATGTAGTTCTGCACCTGAGCTAATAATTCCAACTGGATTATAGCAGATTTTTGTATGGAGCCAGCACAGTGTTTGCATCTTGTCATGGTTAATGAGAAATTTGCTAGAAATATATATAAATAATTGAGAATTAACTGTATTTGACTGCTCTCTGTATATTCTAGTGTCTAATGCAGTTTTAGGCTCTGATATACTCTGAAGTTACAAGTCTGAGCAAACTGTAATCACGTAAATTTACATAATTAAAGAACAAACTGTAATCATCTCAATTTAGATAATTAAAAGTGTTGTCATATTGCAGCTGTTAAATTAGTTAGTTTTAGTGGTGGGGTTTTTTTTCCTAACTGGATAATTCATTTCAGCTTAACTGGTGCTTGGTTAGATCTCTTCTCGATCGTTCATCTGCTTCCTTGCATTTGAGGAAAAATGTCAACAAATGGGAGGCATAGTAGTAAAATGACTTTTATATACACACCAATGTGTTTTCCCATCCAAGAAAACTTTGATCCAATAAATGTGCTCTGTACCATTTGTTGACCACAGCTGTATGTCCCAAAACACATTACAGGAATGGAAAAGGTCACAGGAGAAAACCACCAGTGTGAAACCATTCCTACAGAGTAAGAGTAGCACTAATGACCTGTTCGTCTTCATCATCATTAACAGCTTCCAGGGAATAGTTACAGAAAGTACTGAAGTAATAAGTGGTTGTTTGCTGGAGCTTTTTACCTTCTTAAGGACAAACCTTTAAAAATCACAGAAACTTTTATTAGTATCCCAATGAGCAACAACCCTGTCAAAAATTACAGGTAAATTCACCTATTCCTTTGTTGACAAAAGGCTAAATCAGATGGACTAAATAGAAGATTACATCATGCAAAGTAATTACTGTGGCATTCACTAAAGATGCTCTTGGTTTGAAGAGAGTTGCTTCCAAGGATCATTCCTGGGAGAATGATTAGTGAGTGGATTCTTTGAGAGAAAATTGCAAGACCTGGATAATGATGACACGTCAGAGATAGTCTTGCTGTTTCTTCTCACTATTTCTGTTTCTTCTTTCTATACTTAAGCCTTTTTGGTTTATGACTTTGTGCAGTAGAAATTTCAGGAAAGTTGTGAGAAAAACTGCTGACATTGTGTGACTCAGTGTCACTCTAAAGTAATAAAAGTAAAAAAAAAAAAGGCAGACACCTGTGAAATGCATTTTTTTAAAAAAATTTGATGGTGTAAAATAATGTCAGAGTTTCTTTGTAGTGATATCTATATTCTGACTATTCCCAATCTTAATATTTCTTTAGGTTGTGGAGAGCACCTTGTCCGAACCATACTGGCCAGAGAATGTTCATGTGCTTTGCAAACGGAAGATGCCCACCAAGCTCTCCTAGAGACTATGCAAAACAAGTTTATTGGTAAATATATGGTGCTAATTGCCTAAATATTGCATAACATTGTTTAAAATGCAGTTAATCTTCTTTAACAAAATTAAGATACTTATTTTTGTGATTTCTGTTGAACCCTTATGTTGCAGTTGGCCTCAAATTTGGTGTTATGTTACATCTAAAGAATGTTAAACTACAGAGAATATTTTAGGAAATCTAAAGGAAAACCCTTGGAAATATCTCAGTTGTTATGTGAGTCACAGAATACCTGGAGAGATTTGAAGAAAGAATTTCCTGCCTGAATCACTGGCTGTGGTGCACAATTGCATATTTTTAGAATTGGTCGTTTAAGAGCATTAATAAAAATCAGTCATGTTAACCCTTTTAAATATAATAGACCTCAAAACCACTGCATGTTCTAATTAAATGCTTTGGACAGACAGATTCTGGTTTGCTATTTACATGAAGAAATTAATTTCTTATGACAGTGAAATAGATTTTACTGAAGGCTATTGTAAGGTAAAAACAATTTTTTTTTCTTTCATATGAGAGGATTACACATGACTACTTATACCTGTTTAATTTTTTGTGAATATAGATCTTGTTTTCTTTCTTCAAGTTATAACCAAAATATTATTACAGAAATTTAAAATCTCTCTATATATTTGAACTTCTGAAGATAGAGTAGATTCCAGTGAGGCTTCTGGCATATATGTTGACTTGCATTGTCTTTATAGCTCTTAATTTTTTTTTTAAGCTTTAGTATCCACAGACAATTTTGACCTTCAAAATTTCTTGTGGACAAGACAACATAACACTTATTGTACTCTGTATTGTCAAACTTCATTTTTATAGTATTTTAATTAGTACTGAAAGAGGGACATACGCATGCCTTTTTGGGACACAGGAATCATTGCCCATGGTCTTGGCAATAAATGTGTTGCAATTTCTTTATTCCTGTTTATAATGTTGAATCCATATTAAACTCTGCTTCTGACAACGTTGCATTTGACTGTTTGAGGGGAAGTGACCTTCACATTGGAAGGCTGCGCTTGATAATTTAGTTGGGAAATCAGACTAAAATCAACAAAATAGGGGAAAGTGAAAAGAATGAGAGACAGTATCAAATTAATGCTTTTTCATGATAGAAAAATTTGTAGAGAAGTATTTCTTAATTCCTTTTTTAAATTTCATGTTTTAATTAGTGATGGCTCATATTTGTATTTCAAGAAATTTAGCACTGCGGATTTTTATTATCAGTAGGGATGTGTATTACCTTCTCAGTGGTACTCTGGGACAGTATTGAAATGGAGAGGGGGGGGGAAAAAAAGAAAAAAAAATACAGCCACCTTTTATGTGTAGGTGAAGTGGTTGAATTCTGTGTCTTCATTAGAAAAAGTAAAATCTAGTTGGCCCTCAGCTGTCCTATGAATGAAGACTGATTGAGGAAAACCTGAAAATCCAGATACATCTTTCTGTTTACATGTGACATAGTACTAAGTTTGCAACCAGCAGTGTAACTTTGGGGGATCTTGGCAATTCTGAGGATGGAATGCAAAGTTACGTCTTGCTAATATAGTGCAACAAGTGAAAAAATGCATTACACTTAAAACATCAGGTTTATACTAAATGGTTTTTTTGGTCTGAATTGTCATTGTCATTGATGTGCTAGTTGATAGCTCAGGATGCATGGTATGATGCAGGACTTCTTACCGGTGTGAAACAATAAGATAAAATGGGCTAATAGCCTACTTGCTGATGGCGTGGATTCTTTCCTTGCTACTCTTATTAAAAGCCCTGTTTTGTGGTCATGTCAAACTTTCACCAGAATTATAATGGACTGAGGCCAAAAAAAAAAAAAAAAGCTTTAACAAAGCAGAGCTAGAATGTTTTGTCAGAAGTCAAAATGTGCGTTACTTGTATTGGAGGGATGAACAGCTGATTTTGGCAGTTGCCATCAGATTGGTGCTTCCTGTTTACAGAACTCTCCAAGTCTCCGCAGAGCCCTGGGAATCCTTCCAGCTAGGGAATGCCTGGCTTAAACAGTGAGTGCTGTTTAAACAGCAGGTGATGAGCAAACTAATGACAGATGTGCTTTTCTCATGTTTTCTCAGAGCCAGCTTACTATGGATAATGCATAATTGATAGTTGAATTGGAGGTGAGAGAAATTGAATTTAGATTTTTTTTTTTCTAAATCAGATCGGCTTGATATCTTTAGTTGAAGAGCGCTAAAGGCTTGGTACGCAGTCGAAGAATGGTGTTCTGTAAACACAAATACCTTCCAAACAGAAGAACAGAGGATTTTGTTACTCATTATTCCTTTCAAATGTGGCCAAGTTTGTGGAATGTAGACTTAGAGTAAATGTTTGTGTCATCTCACTGGCGGGAAAACTGGGCTTTTAACAATGGCAATGTTACAAATTGTACTTTAAAGCTTCTTATAAAGTATTAGAAAATAATGAGCTGAAAGACATAGTTGGAATCTGATATTTGTTCTTTCCTTAGCGGAAATATGTTTGTCTATTCTTGTATTTTCAAGTTCTGCTTCAGTTCACAAATGAGCAATGTCTGCAGAAAGGTAATAGCAGAAGGATAATGCTGACACTTTCTTCTTTTGAAAGTTTGTGTCAAATACCTCTCTTGGGAGCAGGAGTTTGGACAGTTAGGAATCATAGAATATTTCCCAATTATGAGTTAGGCTTGTTGGGAGAAAAAAGACTCCATGTTTGGAGAAAAAAGCCTCATACTCGAACAGTTATGAGACTGCCCATGACTGTCGTTGCACGGTGTTATCGATACTTTATATTTTGGCACTGCATCACTCTAAGCTTTGTAGTATCCTTTGTGGTTTTATAGCAGAGGGAGCATGCTATGGAAGCATTACTATGTCTTCTCTGTGACACAGAGGAAAAAATTTGAGAAGAGAATGAAGTCATCCTGAAGTTTCATATAACCTATTTTATCCACAGCAAGTTTATGATTTCACAAGTTTGTATTTGATGTTAGACAGAATTGAATAGGCCTGTTCCTTACCTGTGCAATAAAACCAGCTGAAAAACTAACACAATGTGGTTATTCTACACAAGAGTTTGTCTAGGTCCTGACTGTGCTTCCCCTTATCGAAAACATTGGGATCTTAGTGGACAGCAGTATCCTCAGTTACTTAATTTCTTAGCATCTGACCTGTAAAGTTTGATGTCCAGGTGCTATTCCTTGCAGCTTCTTTAAAAATTCTAAACAGATGTTTTAAATTACTTACAATAAAATATAAAGATCTCTGGTTTCAGACAGCTTGTGCTTAAACATTTAACAAATAATGGTGCATGAAATTAAGAGCAGGCTTCATTTAGTGCTTATATATTCCTCTCATGTTATTTAAATTGTTAGCCTGAAGTTTAGCGGGGTATGTGGCAGAAGCAGAGTGGCAAACAGCTTCACTTTAAACACCTTCTGTACACAAGCTGACAAAGTCCAATGGCATGGGTGAGCTACAGATTATTGACCTGAAAAAAGTCTGATTTTCACGCACATTACAGCATGAGAAGGTTTAGAACAGTTTAGCTGCACTCTGCTAAAACTGGGGGATGCTAAAGCACGTAATTGGTTACACCATGCCACAGTCAGTGTTCAGACCAAAGTTCTGAAGACTTTGAAAGCTAATGTAAACACTGAAGCTGGTAATGGTTTCTCTGCTGTGGAAGAGTATGAATGTAAAACATCTGATGAACAGCTGGTTAGTCCTTTAGCTGGGTAAGTGTAAATAAAACACTTTTTACAGTTTAGTGTCAAACCTGTGCTAGAATGGATCTGTCCAGTAGCTACAAATGGGGAAAAAAGCACAGGATCAGAAATGAACAGCTCTTACCGATTGCATGCTCTGGAGGAAACAATCTTCATCATGGGAGCAGTTTAATTTACAAGAGACATAGGGGAAAAAAAAAAAAAAGTTCTTGACTTGTAGCTGTAGTTCCTCCAGAGCAAGGCCGAATGTTGAGGCCATTATTTGCCTTAACATTTGTGAAACCTGTATGTCCTATCCTGGGTCTGAGGCTGAATCCAGGTCTTGGTGTTCAGTTGTGGTTGCTCTTGCAGAACTTGATGAGATCACTGAATGTGGAGTTGCTATGAAGATATGTTTTCTTATTCTTAAGAGAGACCATTACTACAGATTAATAATATGTGAAATACATAAATAAAAACTTGATCATGCTTTCTATATGTCCGATAGCAGTAACAGAATAATTGAGCTTTGAAGGAGGAAAATGTGTATTGTAAAATATAATTTTGTGACTGGGGGAGGTGAGGATTAAACCAAAACTATTGAAAGATGGGTTTTGGTTTTTTTTCCTACCCCTTCTCTCTGGTGTGGCCAGCCAGTGCTAACATTATTAGTTAATGTTGTAGTTGAAGTTTTGGATTGGATTTTTCATGCAAAATTCTTCAGTGTTACGCCAGAGTAACTGGGAAGGAATGATGAGTTTCATGAGATGTAAAATGGTATTAAAAGCCCCAGGTTTTTGTAGTTTTGTCATTAGCAAGCTATTAGATCAAAGATTTGTCTAGCAATTCTATTTTATTGCAGTAAAGAATTATTTTTGGCTAGTAGGCATATTTTGTTTTATTTTTACTGAATTTTTAATTGTACAGCAAGATCTATCATTCTTAGGAGTACAGAGAGAGTAAAAATTATGTAGGAATGTGGGAGCCAAGTTACTTTTTCCTTCTAATGAGAGCCATTATGACTTTAATATACGTGGCCGTATTTCAGTTGCACCTTTTCTCTTCCTGTTTAAATACTAATTAAATATAATGTATATGAAAAAATGCCATTACCTATATTGTTATTTTTTACAGAAGTCTGCACTATTATTTCTTTTTCTCAATGGCTTGGCTGTAACAAAATTATTTTTAGAGCTAAATTAATGAAGTAAGTTACTAACCTTTAAAATTCACAGTGTTTTGAGAACACTCAAATTCATTCCTGTATACGGTGCATGGAGTCTGTTTAGAAATAAAGTATAATACTACTATTGTACCATTATTTTTACAGATTTAATAAGGGATGCATAGTGTACAGCTGTTGAATATTGCTTAACATAGACCCACTCATTTGGACTGTATTTCTGTGTTAAAATACACTCAAATACACTCTTCAGCATAATGGTAATCCTCGGTAATAAGTCTACATATCCAGAAACATCTTTGTTTAAAAAAAATTAATATATTTGAATCCTTCTTTTTAAAAATTGCTTTAATTGGAATATAAAATACATTCTCTGTTTTAAAGAATGTGCTATTCAGTGTGTATTTAATTTGGCTTAGGATCTGATTTTTAAGGGAGGAGAAACAGTCTCTCTGAATTTACTGTAGTGTAGAATATTTTAATGGTATTACTGTAGGCAACTGGGTTTTGCTGCCACTCTTCAGAGGTCGATTCCCCACAACTTAGCCAGTGCAGTGAGCTAGAGATGCTTCATATTGTTGCTGATTTTGTCCTGAGATGGTGTAGCTGAAATTGCTGGTGAAAGCAATTGGAACGGATGAGGGAGTAGTCACACAGTTTGTTTCGGATGGCTCTGTGGATGGCAACCTCCAGGAGAAGTAGAGAAACAGATGGCCCATGGAGGTGGTGTGGGTGAGAAGATCATGAACCATTACAGGGGTTTTGCAAGTGACTACATCTTCATTTCCTGTTTGTGTCTGGAGGTGAGAAGAAGGGATGTGTTCTTTTTTTTTTTTTTTTTTTTTTTTTCTTTCCAGAATAATGTTCAGTCTGCAGGTGATGGTAAAATGGTGTAGAAAACTAAAGTTTGGCTGTGGATTGTGTTTTAAGAAAAAAAAAAAAGAAAAATTTTCCAGTAGCTTAGCTGAAATACTAAATCTTAGTAAAAGCATGCATAAAGTCAACAAAGGCTTGTGAAATCCCTGTCTGCTCCATTTATTCTAATTTGAATTTTTTTTTTTTTTTTTTTTTTCCTCTCCTTTCCAGAATAATGTTCAGTCTGCAGGTGATGGTAAAATGGTGTAGAAAACTAAAGTTTGCTGTGGATTGTGTTTTAAGAAAAAAAAAAAAGAAAAATCTTCAGTAGCTTAGCTGAAAATACTAAATCTTAGTAATTTCTTGAGTTGCAACTGTATTTTAGCTCAATCTCTGTTGCTGTGGCTCCAAAGCATGGCTGACTGCAACAAGAAACCCAACATAATACCATCGTTTTCATCATTGTGTTGTAGTATATTGCTCAAGGTGCTGCAAACAAGGACAGCCTGTAGATTCTGGGTTTTGATGGTGTGCACCACTGGGCAAGTAACGCTGTATTTCCGTCTGGAGGATATAATGCACCCCGGTCTTCTTTGCTTTGTTTGCATAAACCAAACTTCTAAGACAGCCCCTAGTTGAATACTCCATTCAAATTACCCACTACAGGTCTCTCTAAGCCATTTTACTCAGCTCTGTATCACCCCAGTACTACAGTTATGGTCGATTCTTACAAAGTTAGGGCAGTTAAGACCTGGTATTGTTTGGCATAACCAGCATTTGTCCTTACTCCAAGGGCCCAACTTGCGTTATTCTTAAAGAAGCCAGCTTCTTGCTTATCTGGTGTGTTTTATGAGTGCTGAAGTTAAAACTATATACTGCTTTTATCATGCTTTTACCATGTGTAGTGCTATTAAATTAGTTCTCCTCTTGAGTTTTCTAGCTGAAATAACAGCAGACTGGCAATGTACTTCAGGCAAGGCTGAATTAATACAATTCTCTAGCTTTTCAGTGTTTAGCATGCGCTTCCAAGCCTTTAAATTTTGTGGATTGGTAATAAAGCTTCTGTGGTGCATAATCATTGAAGGAAGTAACTTGGTTCAGAAAACAATTGTGTACATATTTAGGGCCATACTGTGGACAGCTTGTTTAAAGTAAGCAAGTAAATAAATAAATGTTATTTATGCTGGCAGAACTGGGGTTCTCATGAGCATAGTTGTACATGCATAGGTAGAGCATCTTTTTGGATGAAATGGTAAGCTTGAGAGTTTGTCTTATGTGCTCAAAGCTCAAGTTTTAAATAATTTTTTTAAACCTCCTTTTTTAAAAAGTCTCACAAAACACATAGTTTGAGTGATTACTTTTCTCATTCTGTACTCCACTGACAAAGATGGATGTTTTGTTCCTGCAAAGAAATCCCTGACAAAATGAAAGGATTCTGATGAAACTGTAGCATTACATGTTTTGCTGCAGACTTAAGAGGAAAGAAATGTACTGCCAAATCTTCTCCTAAGGTTTAAAAAGAGAGACCCTAGCACATGCAACTTATTCATATTATTGAAAATTTGATCATTGATGATAGTGCATAGTTGACAAAAATACTGGGAAAATGGAGAAATATGTGAGTGGTTTATTTGCAGACTTTTCTTTCACCTAGTCTTTCTTGAGTGTGGAAGGAAGAAGAACACTAAAAAAAAAGTAAGCGCTTAACCCAATGTAAGCACTTGTAGAACCAGATGTTAGTGGCATCAAGTCTGTAATCAGTAGTTGCTGTCTGTTTTTATGCACATTTATACAGTCTTAGTGTTTTAGTATGGCCTTAAATGTGCTCTCTGCTTTAAATAGCCAGTTTGCTGGCTGTTCTGCTGAAGTAGAACATTTTTAACCATTTTAATTAAAGATATTATTAGTATTTTTCACTAGAACCTTGAAAGAACCTTTCACAGGCCTTGAAAGAGGAGGAGAAACACTGCTTATTAAAAAAAACCACACAAAAATTTTTTTGTCTGCAATGACTTTTCACCACAGCATGGCCTAAATAATTTATGCAGCTGAGTATAAGATTAGGTCTGCAGACCAAGTTCAAGTTAAGACATTGTCTTTGAAGTACCTGAGTTTCTGAAGTAAAGATTAAAGGATGTATATCCCCTGTGAAGAAAACCACTTTTTTCTGTTCCTTTACTTGCAGAAATCGTACCACCTACTTAGCCAGCATTTGGTTAATGCAGTAAAAGTATGAGAGATAAAGTTAACATCTTGGAAAGCATGGAGTAAAAGATTTTGATTTGGGTGATAAAACTCTTTACAACTTCCGAAGCCTTGCAGTTTCTACTTTAAACAAACATATTTTCATGGCTTGTTTTCTATTATGTTGTGATTGGCTGGATTCTTGGTTCACAGCGATTTGGTTGCAGTCAATGAGCAATACAGTAGGTGTAATTGGCACCTAGCAATAGTTCTTGTGCAAGGCAAGTGGCACTTTAAAGATAATATCTGTCTGTATTAGGTCAAATAAGACCTTACTGTTTATTAAGCATGCTATATGTGCGTGTGATATGGACTCCTGTTGTTACGACCACCTTGTAATCACTTCTGAATACGGCTGCTGTTATGTTGAGAGAGAACATGGTAAAGCTTTTAGTTTTCCTTACAGTAAAGCTTGAAGTTGGTTCTTAGTGGGTTATTTATTGTTGTTGTTTGCATTAAAGGAGTAATTTTCATCTTACTAATAGCTGTGGGCAAATTGAAGGAGGCTGACGAGTAGATCTGCTCTGAAGTTTTTGTGGCCAGCAAATCCTTTTACAGTGTCTGTACACTAGACATAGTATACTGATTTATTTAAAAGAAGATAATTGAAAAGAAATATATGAAATGCCTGCTGTAGTTGTACATTCAACTTTAAATCACAGTGTATTGCAAATGTGTGACTAGGGTCTATTTGGGATGAAGTGCGAGAACTTGGTTAATTTTGTGGCTCAAGAGTTTTTAAGTCATATGTAAATCATACCATTGTTTCCACGTTTAAAACTATAGGAATCTCATTTCAAATTACAAACCAGAAAAAGAATACTTAGACTTGATTCCCTTCCAACCCAAACTACTCTATGATTCTATGATTCAGCTAACTTTAAAACTTTTCCAGCTTCTGATAGAAGATGGTTTATATCATATGTCTTAAATTAACAACAGAAAAGCCACTTTAAAAAGTAGGATGTGTTTTGGCTTTTCTGCTAATATTCATAAAACAGCAAGAAAGACAGTCAATAGCAGTTTGATGATGTCTCTGTACAAAGTGCTTTAAATTGGGAAAAATGAATAAACTGTAGAAGTGACCCAAATTTGCTTGATTTTTTTCATATGTGGCCATCCTTATATTAATTATAGTACAGAAAGAACTAAATATTTAGACATACGTTTTTTCAACTTGACACTCCATTTTTCATTATTATGTCTTCCTTGATCCAAGAACAAATGGTTTTTCAATCACAAATGTAATTTCCAATTTTTTTTTTATTCCATGTAGCTATTTTTTCCTTTTTTGATTACTGGTAGATTAGTAGATTACTATTTAGAAAGTTACTTATTAGAAACACTGGAAAAAATAAAACTGATGCTTTTGTAAAAGCACTGCTTGACCTGACAGTCTTTTCAACACTTAGTGACGAGATTAAAGGGGGAGGGCAAGAAAGTGAAGTAAATAAAATACCTAAGAAACTATTCCTGTTGCAAATAATTCTCCCCAATGATTTTACCCAGGTTCACCTTTTCTAGCCAATGAAGATGGTGTACTCGGAGGTGTGATAGTTCTTCGGTCTTGCAGGTGTTCAGCAGAACCTGAATCATCACAGGAAAAGCCAACTTTACTAGGTAAGAGATTCTTACTCATTTTTACCTGAGCTAGGTGCTAACTCAAAGTAGAAGATGAAATAAAACCTTTCTGTGCATGTGTGCCATTGTTCAAAGGCCACAGAGAAAACAAAATGGAATTGGAATTGTTTGGGATGATAAAACTCTAAGAAAGTGAAAATAGCAGCATTAGCCTTGTTCTCTAAAGCTGCGAAAAGAGCATTCTTTCTGACTCGTTATTTCTGAGCAGAATTGTGATTCGGAGGGTTGTGGGAGATCCTTCTAAAACCACGGCGTAGGAGTAACGGTTGCTTATGTGAGACAGGGTAATGCTCCTCATAGAAAGAATCGTGGTTTAAGCTAGGGGTAATGCATATGACTCTTCACAGCTTCTCAGTGGTTTATGTGCTAAAAATGCTATCTAAAAAGTTCTTTGTCCCTCCTTTTTGCATGATAAAATGTGAAAATTTCGAGGATAGACTTAAAATTTGGAAGCGAAGTTGTTTTATGGTTAGAAATTTTTTGTTATGCCCAGGAAAATCTGTTCAGATAAGTTGTGGTTACTATTTGTTTATGCGGACAACAGGAATACTTGTTGTTTGTATTGAGATCAGCAGAAAACTGTACTTCGCCTCCATCGGTAGCTGACTGGTTAAAGAGGCTCGGAGCTTTACAGCCCTTTAGCCCTGTTTATGTCCCAGAAACAAGATCCCCATCTGTCTTGCTGTTTTACAATGGTACAAGTGTATTATAGTAAACTGTCATGCGGTTGGTTGTAGCGAAACAGCTAGAAAAACTGAACGCTGTAGGCTACTAGTAGAGGTGGGTGGAAATACAACCCAGAGACAGTAAAGCCCCTGTTCCTCTCTGAAGGCAGGAATTTGGGACTGGGGGCATACTAATTGCTTCAGCGTGACGCTTGTACCATCTCCTTTCCTGTGATGCTCCTCAGATGTGGGCATGTCCTGGTTTTGGCTGGGATAGAGTTAATTTTCTTCATAGTAGCTAGCATAGTGCTGTGTTTTGGATTTAGTACCAGAAGAATGTTCATAACACACTGATGTTTTCAGCTGTTGCCAAGTAGTGCTCAGACTACTCAAGGACTTTTTGAGCTTCTCCTGCTCAGCCAGGTGCATAACAAGCTGGGAGTACAGCACAGCTAGCACAGCTAACCCAAACTGA
>NW_009259028.1:471630-474216 GCF_000687185.1 Egretta garzetta | reverse complement strand
GAGCTGACTGTATTGGAGGCCGAAGTGAGCCTAACCGGGAATGAGTGGCAAAAGCACCCCATTGTGACTGGCCCAGATGCTCCATGCATCCTTGGCATAGACTACCTTAGGAGAGGGTATTTCAAGGACCCAAAAGGGTACCGGTGGGCTTTTGGTATAGCTGCATTGGAGGCAGAAGAAATTAAGCAGCTGTCTACCTTGCCTGGTCTCTCAAAGGACCCCTCGGTTGTGGGGTTGCTGAGGGTTGAAGAACAACAAGTGCCGATTGCCACCACAACAGTGCACAGGAGGCAATATCGCACCAACCGAGACTCCCTGATTCCCATCCATAAGCTGATTCGTCGACTGGAGAGCCAAGGAGTGATCAGCAAGACTCGCTCACCCTTTAACAGTCCCATATGGCCAGTGAGAAAGTCTGATGGAGAGTGGAGACTGACAGTAGACTATCGTGGCCTGAATGAAGTTACACCACCACTGAGTGCTGCCGTGCCGGACATGTTAGAACTTCAGTACGAACTGGAGTCAAAGGCAGCCAAGTGGTATGCCACAATTGATATTGCAAATGCTTTCTTTTCAATCCCTTTGGCAGCAGAGTGCAGGCCACAGTTTGCTTTCACTTGGAGGGGCATCCAGTATACCTGGAATCGACTGCCCCAGGGGTGGAAACACAGCCCTACCATTTGCCATGGACTGATCCAGACAGCACTGGAGCAGGGTAAGGCTTCAGAGCACCTGCAATATATTGATGACATCATTGTGTGGGGCAATACAGCAGAAGAAGTTTTTGAGAAAGGGAAGAAAATAGTCCAAATCCTTCTCAAGGCCGGTTTTGCCATTAAACCAAGTAAGATCAAGGGACCTGCACAGGAGATCCAGTTTTTAGGAATCAAATGGCAAGATGGACGTCGTCAGATTCCAATGGATGTGATCAACAAAATAACAGCTGTGTCTCCACCAACCAGCAAAGAGGAAACACAAGCCTTCTTGGGTGTTGTGAGTTTTTGGAGAATGCATATTCCAAATTACAGCCAGATTGTAAGCCCTCTCTGCCAAGTGACCGAGAAGAAGAATGATTTCAAATGGGGCCCTGAACAACGACAAGCCTTTGAACAAATTAAACGGGAGATAGGCCATGCAGTAGCCCTTGGACCAGTCCGGGCAGGGCAAGATGTAAAGAATGTGCTCTACACCGCAGCCGGAGAGAACGGCCCTACCTGGAGCCTCTGGCAGAAAGCACCTGGAGAGACTCGAGGCCGACCACTAGGCTTTTGGAGTCGAGGATACAGAGGATCTGAAGCCAACTATACTCCAACTGAGAAAGAGATATTAGCAGCATATGAAGGGGTTCGAGCTGCTTCTGAAGTCATTGGTACTGAAGCACAGCTCCTGTTGGCACCCCGACTGCCGGTGCTGGGCTGGATGTTCAAAGGGAAGGTCCCCTCTACACATCACGCAACTGATGCTACGTGGAGTAAGTGGGTCGCACTGATTACACAACGGGCTCGAATAGGAAACCTCAGTCGCCCAGGAATCTTGGAAGTGATCATGGACTGGCCAGAAGGCAAAGATTTTGGACTATCACCAGAGGAGGAGGTGGTACGTGCTGAAGAAGCCCCGCTGTACAATAAATTGCCAGAAAATGAGAAGCAATATGCCCTGTTCACTGATGGATCATGCCGTCTTGTGGGAAAGCATCGAAGGTGGAAAGCTGCTGTATGGAGTCCTACAAGACAAGTTGCAGAGACTGCTGAAGGAGAAGGTGAATCAAGTCAGTTTGCAGAGGTGAAAGCCATCCAGCTGGCTTTAGATATTGCTGAAAGAGAAAAATGGCCAGTGCTCTATCTCTATACTGACTCATGGATGGTGGCAAATGCCCTGTGGGGGTGGTTGCAGCAATGGAAGCAGAGCAACTGGCAGCGCAGAGGCAAACCCATCTGGCCTGCCGCACTGTGGCAAGATATTGCTGCCCGGGTAGAGAACCTGGTTGTAAAAGTGCGTCATGTAGATGCTCATGTACCCAAGAGTCGGGCCTCTGAAGAACATCAAAACAACCAGCAGGCAGATCAGGCTGCTAAGATTGAAGTGGCTCAGGTAGATCTGGACTGGCAACATAAGGGTGAATTGTTTCTAGCTCGGTGGGCCCATGACACCTCAGGTCATCAAGGAAGAGATGCAACATACAGATGGGCTCGTGATCGAGGGGTGGACTTAACTATGGACGCTATTGCACAGGTTATCCATGAAGGTGAAACATGTGCTGCGATCAAACAAGCCAAGCGGTTAAAGCCTCTCTGGTATCAAGGACGGTGGCTGAAATACAAATATGGGGAGGCTTGGCAGATTGATTATATCCCCCCCCCACAACCCCGCCATGGCAAGCGCTATGTGCTCACCATGGTGGAAGCAACCACCGGATGGTTGGAAACATACCCTGTGCCCCATGCCACTGCTCGAAACACTATCCTAGGCCTTGAAAAACAAGGGCTATGGCGACATGGCACCCCAGAAAGAATTGAGTCAGACAATGGAACTCATTTCCGAAACAGCCTCATAGACAAATGGCCCAAAGAGCATGGCATTGAGTGG
>NW_009259028.1:470509-470965 GCF_000687185.1 Egretta garzetta | reverse complement strand
AGAATAAGGGGTGGATAATGTCCTGGTTTTGGCTGGGATAGAGTTAATTTTCTTCATAGTAGCTAGCATAGTGCTGTGTTTTGGATTTAGTACCAGAAGAATGTTCATAACACACTGATGTTTTCAGCTGTTGCCAAGTAGTGCTCAGACCACTCAAGGACTTTATGAGCTTCTCCTGCTCAGGCAGGTGCATAACAAGCTGGGAGTACAGCACAGCTAGCACAGCTAACCCAAACTGATCAAGGGGCTATTCCATACCATAGAACGTCATGCTCGGGGGGAGTTAGTCGGTCGGTCGCGGGGAGACTGCTCGCGGCTCGGGGAGTGATCATGGCTCGGGACGGGCTGGGCATCGGTCGGCGGGTAGTGAGCAATTGCATTGTGCATCATTCGTTTTGTATATTCTGTTATCATTCTCATTATTACTATTATTATTCTTTTCTCTTATTAAACTGT
>NW_009259028.1:427752-470396 GCF_000687185.1 Egretta garzetta | reverse complement strand
GTGAGCGAGCGGCTGCGTGGTGCTGAGTTGCCAGCCGGGTTAAACCACAACAGGGTATATGTGTCTGGTCATGCTATGTGCCTATGTATTGGGTCATATGGACCTGTCTAATATAGATTTATGTTATGCTACCAGAATCAAAGTTTTTTTTCCTCTGCATAATCCTCTGCTTTGTTATTGTTTCCCCAAGTGTTTCATGAGTTGTTCTCAGTAGTGTTACAGGTTTGAAATAGCTTTCATATCTTTTAAGATCTGACATCACAAATTTGATCACCTAATTTAACTTTGTGTAATAAGGCAGGTCATAACATCTCACCTGGTAATTCTTCAATTGCATAATTTCTTTTTAATCTATAGGCTATTGTTTAGAAAGACACTTCACCTTTGTTTTAATTCATTATTGCTTTTGTCCCACTAAATCCTAACACTGCATCACCAAAGTGTGCCTGCTTACAGCCAGTCTGGGGTAGCAGGCAGAACATGTGCTGAAGGTGAGCCGGCAGATATATTCTTAATGATGGTTTAACCCACACAGACTCCAGTATTTATTGCTGTCAGATCAGTGACTTCCAGGATGCCAGGGTCAAGTTATGACAGGGCACATGGTGAGGTGCGTGTTATCTTTCAGTTTTGTTCTCGTATTACACCTTGTTGGTTTGCATTACAAGAGTCTTTAAATATCATGTACTATTTTGTCTGTGTTGGTTGTCTTGAGTCATTCACTCTAATAAGTAATTTTGCTCAAGACAGTTAGTAACATTCATGTTTCTCTACCCAACAGTTGAAGTTTATGTGTTTTATGCTTTTGGTCAACATCTCATCTTATCCATAAGACGAAGAACCAGAGATTTGGGAGGTGAACCCTTACAATTCTGATTATGGTTATGGGATTATCCTGATGGACAGCAAAGGAATTTTGGAGGGCTTGGATGGGAAAAGGTTTTAGAAATAGCTTTTGTATGTTATATTTTTGGGAGTTATTACTTGAATAGCTTTTTTTTTGAAGAAGTAGACTATAAAACAGACTTTGACAGTCATCTTACTCTAGTCTTTCAACTATTTGAAAGCCAATACTGTCTAATCCTGACTCCAGAATAAGGGCATGGGTTGCTAAACATACAAAGAATGCTGCAAGTTTGATTTACAGTTTTCAGATTTAAGAATGGAATAATTGTGACATTATTGATCTAGTGGAAAAGCATCCTACAACATAAATTCTATCCCTAAAAAGGAGTTAAGAAAATGAGAATACAAATTTGATTAAATAAGAAGAAACAAGATCAACTTAACCTTCAATTTATGTTTGCAAATGAGAAAAATGTTTCTATTCATTTAATGTTTGTCATTCATGTAAGAAAACAGGTTCCTCTTAAGGAAGATCTGGTATTTTTTCCTCAAAAATTAATCAAAATCCCCATATGTTGTATGTCATAAGTACAGACTATTTGTCCATTGATTCTTTTTTTTTTTCCACTGAAATAAGATTCATGTAGCACAGCTTATTCTAAAGATATTTTTTTCTCTACCACAGAAACTTTCTGCCTTATAGTGTATGCTGAGCTAATGTATAATTAAACATATGTAATATTTCTGTTTGGATTAAAGATAAATTGTGTATCAGTGTATAGAATAATGAAATCTCATGTCTTTCTTACAAAGATGATTTTTTTTAATGATTGAAACAAATTGCAAGGAAGTGATTTATTTAATGGTTGAAAATATGTGAAATGTCTTCAGATGAATACTTAATTTAGGTTTTTCTTTTTAATTCAGTACTTGCAATAGCTAGCAATAACCATGTTTTATGCTAGTACATGCTACCTTTGGAGGACAATATAGAAGGCAAAAATTATTAAAAACTTAAAATAATATGCCTAGAGTTGTAAAAGGCAAAGAAATAATATTTTGAGGGTATTTGTCCTGAACTGTTGCCCAACTTCTCAAAATTGGAAGTTAAGATTAAATTTGTCTCCAAAAAATAAATTATTTCACTTACAGTTGAACCTGTAGGGTGTTAGGGAGGGGTTGGCCTCATCCAACCCAGTTACGTTGCACTGAGTGTGCTTCTCCCTCTGAAAGCTTTTGGCTAACCTTTGGCGATATCAGTCATGCATCTATTATGGAGAAGCAAAGCGCATACCTAAATGAAGTTCTTTTTTCTTTTATGATGGTATCTACATATCTGCCAGAATCTTCAATTCTTGCCGGGATTGTCTAAACTTTGATCTTCTACTCTGGGTTAATTGCTATGCAAGGATAAATGGTTCAAAGGATAAGCATGCTCAGCATGCTGCGACTTTCATCAACCATATTAAAGGAACGTGAGGTACAGGAATGAGTAAGATTTGTAAAACCATCTAATGATGCTTTTTGCAGTATGTGAAAGATTGTCTAAAGAAATATCTGGAAATAGCTTTTCTTGGCATCTTGTGTAATTCATGTAACACTCCTCCTGTAATCCAAAGGAAAAAAGTATACTTCAGTGCAATTTTTTTAAACCTTTTACAGTATTCTGGTAACACTCCTCCTGTAATCCAAAGGAAAAAAGTGCAATTTTTTTAAACCTTTTACAGTATTCTATGAAACACCCTGAATTCTGATGAGCTACTCTTTCTAATTCTTTTTCACCCTTCCAAATTATGTATTTAATGAACACAAAGAAAAATGGCTTTGACATAGAGCAGGAAGAATACAGGGTGTCAATTTATAAAGCTCCAGTGGATGGGAGCTAAACATATGAATAACATGCTCTTTGAATTTTGTGTTGCAGGTGAGTAGGGGTGAGTGTGTGTATAAAGATACCCGTGCATCTATCAGGGAATTAAAGATCACTGTAACAGGCTGCTTAAACAATTGATAAATTGGTCCACTTTCAAACTTCAGAGCAACAATTTACTGGATTAACATGCATTAACAATAGAGGTTAGCAGTGGTTAGTTTTCTTAATCGTTATCACTACAAACACAACAGTTGGTCTTTAACTTTTATATCCTAAATTAGCTGTGAGTATACAGTACCTGAGAGCTGATGCTGTATAGCTAGTGCTAGAAGTCAAGGTGGTCAGACCCGAGAGTGCTTTGATGGGGAAGCCAAAATCAAAATGGGCTCAGTTCTTCTCCATCTTTCTTTCCTCTCTTACCTTTGGTGATCCCTACCCTTTCTCCAAAGAAAGGGGGTGATTGCATATGCTCTTGATGTAATTCAGCATACTTTTGGGACCAGGTCTTGCTCTAATTTTGCCAGGCATCTTTCTTGCTTATTATGCGGTGTCATTCTGCTTCTATTGGGCATCTTTCCTGCTTCTTCTGCAGAACTATTTTGCTTTCACCAGATGTCTTTTCTGCCTGCTCTGTATCTTCAGTTCTCATCTTGCAGACTTCTGCATGTTTTCCTGTATCCTACTTGTGCAGCTAAATCACAAATCTCCATTTACCCATTGGTAGTTACATATTACATATATATTTATGCTCTGTTCTGTGGAAAAAATGCTCATTACTGGTTATGCTGTTGATAGTGTTACAATTCTACAGAATCCTTGTATGCCAGCTGGGTTTATGCTATTGTAGTGTGCTTATGTTGGGGTTCAGGACAAGCAAATGCAAATTATATCTACTTCTACTTTATGTGTGCAACAGGCCTCTGCTTTAAAAGTTGGTCCTGTCTTTTAACCGGAGTTGTATTTGATGTATTTCTCATCTTGGAGGCTCCATATCATTGAAGTAATTGAGAACATTCTGCATATTAGTTCTGCAGAGTGTGACTGCAAATAGTGCAGGAAAATCTTGTTTGTTTGATAGCTGTTTCTTTTGAGATTGAATTATTCTGGTAAGTAGTTTTTGTTCTTTAAGTTTCTGTCCTTTCCCAAACTCTATTTTAAGCTATACTTGTTTCTCAAGATTCCAGTCTTGTTAAAATATATCTTAAATTTTAAACCAACGCATTTTTTATGACTTCTTGCATTTTCCTTTATAGTGGAATTTCTGTGGAGCCATACAACAGAGAGCATGTGTGTAGGATATATGTCTGCACAGGATGGCAAAGCTAAGGTAAGCCATGAGGAATAGGTTGTAATGCAGTAGAACGTGTGCAGAAGGCAAGGAAAATATGAAGTAATGATAATTAAACATATATTTTTATAATATATAAATATATCTCTTTAAGAGAACAAAAAATTAATGGATGCATAAGCAGCTAAATGTATCTATTGATTGGGCATTTCTAATTCCTTTTTTTTTTAATTGCGGCAGTTAACAAACCTACATGCAACAGTTAATAAACCTATGCTAACGTGTATTATGTCAGGAGAAGGTGCCACAAACTTGTATCCGTTCCCTCAGCTGATAGTAATTGTATTTGAATAATTTCATCCAGCTTGATTCAGTTATACTGGCTATTTAGGGTGATACAGTATTTTTCTGTGGGCATGTCTTCCTTCAGATAAAGCAATTGCACCATCAAGGAAGAAAGGAGAGGATATAAAACAAACTTCAAGCTAGTTCCTAGAGTAACGTCTGTGATAAATAATTCGGTTATTAACATCTGTGTTTTCAGTTTCTTGGGGCCTAATCATATTTTTTTTTCAGTGAGAGAAACAATATATTAAAATTGAGTTTAGCAATGGAAACTGGAAAAGTCCCTAACATCAAGATGAAAGAGTAGGGATTAACCAAGAGGGTGAGGCACCTGCTCTTAGGAATCTAGTATTGAAGGGAGAAGGCAGCAGGTATTGGGATGTAGCAACTAGAGCATTTAGGAGAGGTGTTTGGGCAAAGAGAATGAACATGGGAGAGGCTGCAGGCAGAGACAGAATCATAATTTCTGTAGACATTTCTACATGTGTGGCCATAAATATTGAAGACTGAGTGAACAAGCAGAATTAGTTAAAGGAAGTGGGAAAAGGGGGAAAGAGCTAGAATAAGAAGGCTCCCCAATACAGTTAAAATAATGGGGGAGGCAGAGGTGTTTCCTGGAATACTTGCATGTATTAGAGGAGAAGATGGTAGCCAACAAGTTTATACCAGCAGATAAGAGCAAGACAGACACCCAGCATTTTGACAGAAGGATGAGTATTAAAGCCTGCAAAAGGAAAGAAGTTGAGGGCCTGGATTTGTTGGCTCTCTCAAAAAATGGCTGCTTGTGTATCTGCTGAAGAAGAAAATTTAGTCATCAGCAATGGAGGGGGAGAGAACTACAAACCCCCAATCTTTCTCTCTCCTTTTTTTCCACTCTTTTTTTCTGTATTTCATTGAGAGAAAAACACAAAGAAGGATGTGAGCAAGGTAGTAAAAGAATGTACAAAAGAAGGAAATCTACATCAGATATTTTAAACAGCAAGAATGGTTTAACATGCTTGTTGAAGCATTGGGAATAGATGAGTTCATCCTCAAGGAGTAAAATGTGTAGGAAAAAAAGGCAAGAATGCCCCAGAAGGAGGAGGAAGATAAAAAGCAGCTGGTGAAGGAAGTGCTGGTAGAGGTGTTTAGTGAAGTATTAGCTTTCATGACTTATGTAGAGTTCTTTCCAGTTAATTATCCATGGAATAGAGTGTGGTTTTACTTGTTTTCTTAATATTTACTTCAGATTTATTAGAAAAGAATCCAAACTCAAGCTAAAAGCTCAGACTGAACTGAGCGAAACTAAAGCAAGCTCAGCTGCAGATGTTCTAGTATTTGCTAGTTAGTTTTGAAATCATTATCTTCTGTTCACAGTGAAAGGAGAATTATTAGAATGCACAATGTTAAATTACTCCAGTGTGCACACCTGCCTCTGGCTTACACCACAAGGCTCAAAATATTATAGTTTCTTCCTGGTAGTGTCTGTCTGATTAATAAATAAATGCTAAATGTAAAATCTGTCTGGTAATGAGTACTAGTATGACAGTGCCATGCCCAGAGATGGTTTCCTACTCACAGTTGCAACATTTGACATCTGGTGTGCATTGTTTTCATACTGCTGGTAAATTCTCCAGCTGGTAATCTTGATTGCGCTGACAGACACAGCTGCTCTTCTTGGTTCACTTTAAATTATGTTTTTGACCTTCATTGAAGAGTTAATCCCCCTCCCTTTCTTCCTCCTTTGAGTCTGTGGCCACAAATGCTTTCCAGAGAAAAACCACAAATGCTTTTGCTGCTGACTTCTATTGATCAAAAAAGTCTTCTGTCATAAAAGCTGGAATTTTATTCTGCTACAACTAGGACTAAGTTATAGATGGAAAACTGGGCTTGAAATAGAACACAATGTATTGCAAGTAAAAAAAAAACCAACCCTTTAATAGAGTAACTGGTTTGATACAATTAATTTTGAGTGCTCACCATGAAAGAATAATGGTATAAGAATTCATAAGAGTATAAAATAGCACTTCCTATAGAGTACCATAGCAAAATGATCAGGCAGCAGCTTGTACGGAAACATCTTGCTTTTCTGTTTTTCTAGGGTGGTAAAGAGCTTCAGTTTTTCTTTCTTTCATCAGTCTAGGACTCAAGTTTTATTCTTAAACCAAGGGGTTGTCACAGTGGCTGATTTTGGGCTGGTTCAATTTAATGAACATGAAAACATATTTAAAGCAAGACTTTTAGAAAGTGAGAAGGCTTTTAAGTGTCTACTGTTATGAATTATACTAATATTAGAATCATAATTATGTAAAGGGGTACATACTAAGGAAAAAGAGGATCCTGCTTTATAATTCTAGCATGATTCTTTGTGTATTGGAGATTAATGCATTTCATAACAGGACCTAGCAAATGGTGGTTCTGAATCCCAGGTGGAGATTATGGAGATATGGGAGTCCTTTCTTACAAAGCAAACACTTAGATGCTTATAAGCCGGACACCAGCTCACCTGCAGACACTGGTACGCTCGAGAGGTGGAAACGTACTCAACCAAGTAACCTATCAGCAACTCCTTAAAAGAAGAGTGGGATGGGAAAGTGGAATTGGAGATTTGGTTTGTACATCCTAACCTGCCAGTGCTTCTGGCTTTTAGCACTGTGAGCTCTCCAAGTACTGATTTGGAAGCGTCCTTGCAATTTTATTTATCCTTGCAGGTTTATTTCCTCCGGATTTGGAAAAAGACTGGGTTCTGCAGCCAGCCACTTGCCTCCAAACTAGACTGCCTGAATGCTAACTTGCCAGCCTAAATGTATAAAATGGCTGAGCCTGCAAGAAGCCTGTGGAACAATTTTGCACTGTGACTAATAATTGTTTGATTTAAAGCATACTTTCTGGAAAGGTGTCCAGTCTTTTTTTGGAAAACCAGTTGACTGGAAAAGTCACTGTTCCCTTTTGAAAATGTTTGGTTAAATGTTACTTTAAAAACACCATGGAGGCTTGCCAGATAAACTAAGTTCACACCTTATTGCTGACACAGTCATCTCTGGTTATGTGTCCTATTACTTGTCTTTAGCTCCCTCTCAGCACTGAAAAAGTATTTCCACTCCTCCACCACTGATAGCACTGGCAATTTCATCTTCACTACCTGCATAGTGGATATCTCATTGACTTCCCTCTGATTCTTATGCCCTTGAACCCTTAAATCACTGCCATGAGCAGCTGATCAAAGCATATCCTTGCTGGTTCAGCTGTACTCTTCTTTGTTTCTTGTCATCCTTCTTGACATAAGCAGTTTCATAATCACTTGGTGCCTGTGTTTGTCACATATTGGATGTGGAAGGAAACAAACTTTTCATCTGAATGGCTTTGACTCTTCAATATACTTCTTGGAACTAAGCTATACCACCTATTGCTACAGCTTAGCCAGGCTGGTGCCTGGGAGCCTCAGCTACAGTGAGCTTAAGGGACAGATATATCCTGGTTTAGAAGTTGCCACTCCCAGACTTCCCTCCTGAAGCAATACCATGACGGGTTGTTTCAACATTAGGCCTGTTCTTTGGGAAGATGAATGGACTTCCCGAGATCTCCTGAAGCAAGTTCCTGCGTTGCCATCCATATGATGGTAGAATTGTTGCATAAGCTGACGCTTAACTATTTCTAGCCATTAGTGAGGCTGTTGGAATATTCTAGACTTCTGTGAAAGTTTCTGGTCACGGCCGTAAGAATAGATGGACAGTATTAGTCTGTGGACTTCCTCTGCACTTACGCGGATCCTTTTGTAGCAGTAATTGCTGCATCAGCAAAGGTTAAGACTTCTAGATTGAAGGACTGGGAGATGAAGTATCTTCCTAAACTGAGGAGGTATGTTTTTTCTTTTTTGTTATTGTGATGTTGACTCATTAATTACTTAATATGAATTCAAGATCTTTGATAAGCAGTTAGCTCTTTCAGATTTCCTGCCCAAAAATTTCTTCTCTTTCTGAGACACTAGTCTTCAGAACAACCTTCCAGATGTTTTTTTTTATGGATCCATAATAGAGCCAACAGCTGATCCTATGATCCTTAGCATCAGCTAAGAAGGTCATCCTGTTACTGGAGCTGTGACCTCTTCAAAGATACTCTGGCAGCTTTCAATTAATCAGTTCCAATTTTCCTGAACTGATTAGGTTACATTCTGAGAGCTTAAGCAATTCCATGGTCACCACTGGGAAAATAGCTCTATTCTGATGGCTTCAGTGTTGCTGCTTGGAGCTCTGTCTATGCTGTCCTAGGCGATGTGCAATATTTGAGGTCTTAATGGTTGGTGTAGCATTTGGTAGAATAGTTTTGAGTGTCAGTTTGCATGAAGGGCTGTGCCATGTAATTTGGGAGGGGGAGAAATAACTCCTTGAATTCATGCATAATGTGATTCTAGATGTAAATGGAGAATGGGAAGGAAAGGAGGTGAGTCGGTAGGTTACAAGTGGAATTGCCTCCTCTTAGTTACGTAGTCTTCATATTTTCTTCTTCCTTGTCTGCTTGCCCAATGGAAGATGCTGCAAAGGAAAATAATTTCTTCCATCTCAAATGACAGTGCAGCATATGCCTGCAATGGGAATTCACATAGCAACTGCATCTCTTGAAGGCTCTTGTTATGGGTAGGCAGCCTTTCTTCGATTCAGTGTAGTGTATCTCTGCATAATCAAGCAGGAGCCCTTTTATCTCGGGCAGGGTCTGCAGACTATTTGTTCACTCAAGGCCCACGGTATTCTGTGTGCAGAAAGTATGTGGGTGGGATGTGCCACAGAACTTCTTTTTTTCCCAGATGTCCCAAGTTTCTTATATTCTCTTAGTGATTTAGAGTAGTTGGTGGTGGATGATGTTTTTGCTTGACAATATGTACTTCCTCATTATATTTTCAGCAGTGTTTGAAGTCCGAGCGCTTTCTTTCCAATGAAAAATCCAATCTCAGTATCAACAGTGTGCACTTTTGGTCCTGCATTACGTGTAGGTATTTGAAATAATTTGTCACATCAGTATGGTTCTCAGTAGGTATACATTTACTATATGATCTGTGTATAAATGTTGCTAACTTCTGCAATTATTGTAAATGTTGCAATATTTTTGAGATACTCTTGTAGTTCAGCTTCATAGGTTTTAGGTTTTGTAACAGCTAGATGACCTAGACAACGAGTTTCTAAAAATCTAGTTGTAGTATTGAATGTAATCCAATTCAGTTGCCAGATTAAATCTGTCTTTGGCAGATACTCTGTTCTTTTAACATGAATTACGAAGCTTTATGTTATAGCAGGTTTTAATGTTGCAAAGCTACATATGCCATTCTTTCCATTTTCTAATGAACCAAATTCAAGTTGCTTTTCAAGATACGAGGTAACAGTAGTGGAGAATGTTGCAAATTGCTCTGTTTGAAAACATCTGTCAGCAGCAACTGCTGTCTACACCAAATGTTGTGGTTGCAATATGCAAACAGAAACTTTATCTTTGACAGTTAATTTCATTTTCCAGTATGAGGAAACATAGTGGACAGGGGGACCATTTCCAGTTCACTTTTCCTTTTGAGATGTTAGGTGTCGTAATCAGATTTATTCGCCTTTACTAACATGGTATAATTTAGCAAAATTACTTCCCTCTGTGTTTGAAGTGATACATATGACAACACTGACTGTAGTGATTGCTGTTGGTTTTCTTATGGACTTCTGTATTTTACTGGGTAAAAGGTTTGTGAAAGCCCTTTGTCAGGAGAAGGGCAGTTACCCAGTGCTCATTGGGTGAAGAAATACATCTTGGAAGAATCCTAATTCTAATTTGAAAATTAGTGGAAAAATTTACTGAGCATGTTTAGTTAACTGAAATACCAAGTCACATAATTCAGTCATTCATTTCAGACTACAGAGACAGTCTTTTAACTTCATGAGACAGGAAAAGTATATGTCACTGTTACACTTTTTTTTTTTTTCTTTAATCTGCGCTCTTCTCTGGAGACCAGGGAATCAGTCAGAAATTTTCACTTGAGAAGAACTCTGTGCATACAGTAGAGTATCCAGTTCTCTCATAAAAATAAGGTATTTATATTTGTTGGAAGTAACCTTCAGTGCTAAGATACCAGTTAAAACATTTGGGTTGTAGACCTTAATGGAAATTATGGGCTCTGAGATGGGAAGATAAGTTCAGTTTTTGGGGTTGAGTTCTTGCATAAAGCCAGTAGTTCTGGAACTCTCCTTGGATTTGGCCAACATATTTTAGAACGGACCAGAGAAGATGGGATTGTGTGTCCAGGTATGCAAATATAAATGCAATAACCTGTCTTAGCACCTGCAATTCAGAATGGTAAAAATCACATTTTAAGGCATATGGCAGTATTTTAGCATACCTCTACAAAAGCCTGGGACGCTGAGCTGAATAGATGATTGGTTAGTCCATGGCTTTAGACTGTCTAAATACATGTATGAGTTAAAGAGATTAAAATGCTTTAGTTTTCAACTTTCTTAAAGTTTTAATTTTTTTCTAATGCATTGTATGAATGTTTTTAGACACATAAATAGCGTGTAGTAATATGCTTAACGCACAGAATGAATTTGAGCTTGGAAAACTATTAGCTTCCTAAGCAACCTGTATGTAGAATCAGTATTTTCAGTGCCTGAGAGCCAGAAGCATGCCATCAGTATGTCTGTCTGTCTTTTGCCCACGAGGACAATCATTCTGGAGCCTCTCTCCCCCCTCTGCTCTTTTGTTGTTTTCTTTTTTAAGATTTCACCAAACGATTTGCACATGGGATGTTCTGATAGCAGCAGTTGCCAGTATTTTGCAGGGCGCCTTCTCCTTCTGTATGGCAGGAGTACATTCAAAGCGTGCTGGAGGAGAGCTTCCCAGGAGACAAAGCAGCAGAGGATGGCTGTTGCTGCTAAAACGGGTTATTACTGCCTAAAAGTGAGAATAGGTGGCCAGGTGGTTCTCGTGGTGGAAGCGTGTACCCAGCTAGAAAGTTTCTTGACCCCTGAGTGATTGTGAATGTCTAAAGAATATAAGGGTTTGGTGGTTCTTTTCTTCAAGGAGTAAGGTGGTAGAAAAGAATTTCATTCCGTATATGATGTTCTTGGTCTTTTATTATATTTCATCTCAATAGGGTAATGAATGGAAAAAGTTTGTTGTGTAAATTATTCTGTCCAAAGCACATCCTGAGCATGTAATAAGAAAGCTAAACACATGAAGTACTCCCTAGATTTGCTTAGTACTCCCTAGATTGCTTAAGAACTGAATGTGCTGCCATCTGGTAGTTGTACTCTGCCCTCTTGGCAGCGGTTGGTTGACTTCAGTTTTTCTCATGCAGCACTGTCTGTCTTTTGGCTTAAACCTTATATTTATTTTATATTGTATTTAAGCTTTTAATGAAAAAAAAAATGAAGCTGTTGTGGCAAACTAATACTTGTATGTGAATTAAAGTGGGCGACTAGCTCTTTAAAAATGTCTTTTTTTATATTAGTTGGTCTCAAGGTTGTTTCAGAATCTTTGTCTATGAGACATGAACTAAAGTAGGTCTTGGCACAACTTGTAGTATTTATTTTTTTAAAAAGGTATACTAGAGATAGGTAACTTGAAAGGAGATCAAATGTTTATGATGAAAAGACAAAACCATATATCGTCCTGGTAGCAGTTAACACTTATTCCAGGGCAGAAAGACCGATCAGTTTTGGACTTGAAAGGTAGTGGGAAACTTTCCAGTGTGCATCAGAAGGGACTGGGAGATAGTAACGTTCCACGGGCAGTGTATGCACCGTTGGCCTTGGGGGAGTTGGTTGCTACGTGGTTTTGGTTTGGTTAGGAGGAAAAGAGGGAAACGTGTTTGGATGGCAAGTACAGGGAGCAAGAATTGGTGTCTGAAGGCTGGTTAGCTTGTCTGTGCTTTATGGTGGGGTGGGAAGCAAAATCAAGTATTTAATCTTGGATTTACCTTTTTTCCTTTTGAACTATGGTTCCTCCGTTAAGCTGCAGACACAGATCTGTGCTGACGCACTGGTTTCCTAGCTGTCAGGATCTCTGCGCCTACTAGGCCCTCACCAACCTTGCTTTTTTCTAGGAAAGCAAATGAAACCAGAATATTCTCAGGGACAGGAAAATTTCTATTTATGGAGCTGAAGATACGGATAGGCCTGTCGTCCTTAATCTGCCTTTCCTTGGCATACGGTTTCCTCAAAGAGAGGCTTCCATGAAGCCAAGTGGAGGATTAATTCAGGAAAACTTTTTCTTTTCCTGTTTTTATGCTCCCAGGCATAAAATTTCCCCCAGATGTGAGTTCATTCAACTTGTAAAGCTGACAGACTAATCGAATTCAATTAAAAGCTTTCCAGTGTTGTTCTTTTTTGTTTGCTTTTTATTTTTATGTTTTTAAAATTTAAACCTAATCCACTGTACAATCTGGACTTAATGTAAAATATGATGTTGGAATATAAAAATGTAACAAACTGTACAAATAAGTTCTGTGGTTGTATTTAAAAATATTAAATGTTCTTTGATCTTTCTTTTTATTTACTAGAGTTTGTTCTTATGGCTAAGAACAAGGGAGATATAATTGTAAGAATTCACTTGGGAGTTTATCTGAAGTTGTCTTGGCATGGCAATGTTATCCTTTCATATTACTTATTAGGTAACATTTTAAACACTATTATCTTAGATCTGTCTCGTTTTTGTTCTACATAAGGCAGCCATTGGTGAAAGTAATAAGAAGTCAGTGTAAAACAGCATCTGTATTTGCTCTGTCATATAAAGTATGCAAACAGACAGGATGCAAGTAAAGGCTTTAAGAAAGGTTTTGTTATATGTGGTTTGGGTGTGTTTCTGTAAATGGAAATGTACAGATGCTAGTGTATAGTGATTTGGAGTCTTCTGTATGGGAAATGTGTTTTTCCTTTTATAGGAAATGAGGGTTTGTATAAGAAATTTATTTGGACAGCTATTTAAGCATAGCTACTTGATAATGTATTGCCAGATAGTGACTATCTGCTTATCCCCTCTTGTATATTTTCCTTTCCTTGCTGAAAAACTTAATAGGATATTATTCTTAACTATTTAAAATGACAGGATATATGAATTTCATGTGGATTCAATGAAGCCTCACGTTTTGCTCCTGTAATTATGTAAGGGTCTATTAGGCATTGAACTTTGGATTGCGGGATTAGTCAAGCCTATGCAAAAGGTTTAATTCATAACTTGGGTCGGAAGACTCATTTACACAAATCAGGTCTGTTGTAGTTACAACGAAAAATGTTCATTATCAAGATTCATGATAATCATGATAGTGCCATAACTGTTGTTTCAGTAACAAGCTTCCTCTCATATGCCTCTTGGCAGCATCCTTGGGCTTCTCTGCTTTTTATTGTATTACTACAATGATCTGCTAATAATTCTGACTGATCACTGTCTAAGCAATCTCACGTACAAATAATGCATGCCTCAGAGTGGGCCACTGGTTTGCTTTGATTGCAGTATCTCACTGAACAGTCAGCGGCATTCTTCCACTGAGGAAATTTGCTACTGTGCCCAACAATGCTGCTTTTACACTGCCATCCTATCCCACTTTGCATTTAGACATTTTCACAGACCTGGAAAAATGTCTTGCGTCTGTCGGCCATAAAATAGAAATTACCCTTCTTCCACTTGTTTTTCTTCCTTTTTCTTTTTTTTCCCCTTTAAAATTATGAAATAACATCTCCAAAAATTGTCAGTTACATATTGGGGGAAACTGTAACAGATTTGAAAAGAATCTTTTCTTCTTGAAGTGGTAAATCACAGTTGTAACCAAAATTGTTCGGAAACTAGGAAGATGTTCATATATCAAGCAGGAAGGCCAGAGATCAAAGTTTTAGCAGTAAAATGAAAACCTTTAAATGTTTTTAATTAAATCTCATTCTGTAATTTAATTGAAAACAAGACCACCTAAGAGAAGACACCAGGATATCCTTATCAAGAAAGGAATTAAAAGAAGCTGCCTATTAGATACAAAATGTCTCTTCGATGCAATGAATTGTGGTTACAGTCTAAAATAGCTTTCTACTCAATTGATGCAAGTTATTCTTACTGAACTTTTACATCTATGCCTTTTGTGACAACCCATTGGCTCATTGCAAGTTACACATTTTGCAGCACTTAAGTCTTTTAAATGGGATAATGTACATACAAAAACCTAAATATATAGTTGGCTGCCGTTACCAGAAGCTGTAATTTCTAAGTGCCAGCAACTTGTATGTTGTGAGCTTTATATCGTAGTAGGAATCATTTCTAGTTCCTAATTTAATAATTGTTTAGGGGTTATATTGTCTGAGCATTAATGAATCACCTGGTGAAACTTGTAGCTCATGAGAGGAATGAAGGCCAGTGCTCCTGCTTTGGTGGGAGGGATGGCTAGAGCTTAGCTTGAGCTGGTGAGTCCCTGCCATTGCCACTTTCTGCCTCAAGCCTGTGGAAATGCTGTTACCAACCTTACTGCATTTTGGAGTTCCACTAAAGCTCTTTTTTATGTTTTACCAGAGCCCACTCAGCAGCTCTGAAAGTAGGAAACAGTAAAGTTTGTAGGAACATGCATCTAACTCTTTTTCTGTTCTGTTTAAACACTGCTTTAGCCACTTGGCCCTATGTGAAAGCAAGCGGTATCTCTGTAGATGGCTCTTATCATAGCTCAAAATCAGCAGTGTGAATGAAAACATAAGCAGTTTTCACAGTAGAAAAACATGTGCAAGGGGTGAAAAAAAGTCATTACTTTTAACAGTAAGTCAAAGTATCTTTTCATAAAATGCACCTCAGAACATAAAGGATCTTAAACAGATTTTTGTGTCGCTGAGTTACAACAGTTATAAGCTGAAGTTTTGTGTACGCAAACACATTCTGGCTGAAACATTACAGAGCCATCTTAAAGGGCTGCTTTTAAAACTTATTCATGGAAAAGATGCCTTTTTCAGGAACGTAACTGCTCTTTGGGTCCATTTATTTCACATTTGGCAACAAGTCTTTGGGTTTTTGTAGGTGGACAAGTAGGTTTTTTATGCAGAGAAATGTCTTTGCATCCTGATCATCACAGTTGTCTAATTCTCTGAAGTGTTAGTTTATCTCTGTCAAAGAGTTTAATGTGTCTTTCTGTAAGGTATATTTCTGTAGGCAGAACTAAAATTTTTTGAATCACCCTAAGAAATAGACGTATAAACCACGGAATGCCACAGTTATTTTTCTTTTGTCTTCACACTGGATATTCCTTTATTCTACTTTCATTGCACTGGGTCATCCAGTTTACCTTTTCTACACATCTGTCACGGTCCTTCTCTTCATGTGTTAAACATTAACACAAACAAAAAAAGAATCCCAGTTGTTTGTGGCTTTTCAAGTTGCTTTGTAGTTTGAGCTCAGACTTCAGTGATGGAACAACTTAACTGTTCAATACTTAGAAGCTTGCTTTGTCCCCTGCATAATTTTGCCTCTCTTCTCACTCGATAATGCTCTCTTGGCTTTTCCACAGACTCACATTTCAAGACTTCCTCCTGGAGCCGTGGCAGGACAGTCCGTGGCAATAGAAGGAGGAGTTTGCCGGCTGGAGAGTCCAGAAAGCTGAACAGCTGATTCCTTACTTCATTGCAAAGAATGTGAATGACTTTTTTTGTATAATAAGTTTTTTGTGTTTTAACAGATGTTGGAAATTCTACTTTTGTTTTATACCTGGCATTGCAACCATGTGCACCATAACTTGAGACAAGTGCTGCTGTAGTTTATGTTCTCACTCTGTGAATGGGGGTGTGTGCATGTTCATTTTTTTCCCTAATAAAATAGGAACTCTTCCCAGTTGTGCAAAAGATTATGTGTGATTAATGATTGCGTTTTCATTGTTTTGTGTTTGAAAAACAACTGAAAGTTCAAAAAAAATTAATTTAAAGATATGGTCACAATTGTCATTCATGTTCTAAATTTATAAGTAACAGGCCTTTGAAGTGGCTATATAATTATCCAAAAATGATTATGGGTTCTTAAGTTTTTCAGTGGTTTAAGGAAATCCAGAGGTGGTTTAAACATGGGTTGTTTTTTTCCTCCCCAATAAGGAGGACTTTTTTTTTTTTTTTTTTTGTCAAAAAATGGTTTCAGTGAAACAAACTAGAGGAAAACTAAGGCTAGAATTGTTTTTAAATAGTCTTATACGTCATATCTCTGTTCCCAAACTAAGATGTTAATAGCTTCAAACTGTATGTATTACAAAAAGCTCTATGAAGATAATGTATTGTAACGCATTCTTTATGTATAATGGAATATTACAATGTAAATAAGAAAACAAAGTTTATGGAAAGATTCGATATTATTCTTCGCTTCTGTTTTAAATCTATTTTTAAGAGAGGTACAGAAATGAGCATATTACTGGATGCGAAGTGCAATGTGTATTAAATGGACGTTGGGAGGTCTGATACTAGCTTTCTTATTGATAAAGCAACTTCCTAAAGTCCAGCCACCGCATGGGTATTTATATAACTGTGTGTAATATGTATGTACTGTGCATAAATTTACTGTAATTCTTTTTATACCTTCAACAAAACTGCATTATAAAACAATGTAATCCTTGTCTGCCTTGTGAAGCATTGGCAGCTGAACTGTCGTTTGTCACCCATTCTGATACGTTAGCCAGATTGCCTGCGTCCTGGAAGTGAGTTCTGACATACAATCTTCCATTCAGTACCTTTTTCTTCACAGCACTGGCAGCAATAGAAGACTTTTGTAATTAATCCATTGTCCTGATAAGTATGCCAAAGAGAAACTAAAATAGTTCATCTTTTTCCCTGGTGGATATTTGATAATTCTGTTTTCAGAAATAGTGGATTAATAGATATTCAGACTGTATTCGCTTAATCGGGCATTGTACTTGCCTGTTTTGTAATGTTGTGCCTGCCTATAACAGACATACTTGACTGATTAAATGGTTACATGGATTGTAGTACCAATCTTTCATGGGAAAAAATCTTAATAAATTTTTTTTTAATAGCCTGAGTTCACTTTCACTCTTATGTTACAGTGTACATTGTGATACTGTCATCTTTGTGTGGTTATTTAATTGTGACATCAATGTAGTCCTATAGTTGAAGATATTTCTATAGAGTTCTGTAAATAATATGTAACAGGGGCTTTCCAGGTTGCAGAAACAAAAAAGTGGAGTGCATCTGTCTTGCAATAGGTTGTGCTGAGATACCAGACTGGATCCTCAGTGATGTACTCATGGTCAGTTGAATTGAAGAACTATACTACAGCACTTCACAAATGTTGCAGCAAAGAAGCTGTGTTGTCACAGCCATTAAAATTGCTCTAAGGTGCAGCCATTAAGTGATTGTGTGGATGCTTCACTGTGTAGTGAGTGAAAAATTGAAGATTGTGGATATGGGTTGGTATGTACCCACATTTGAAAATTGCATTGGTTTTGGAAAAGCTAAAATAACAGTGTTAGGCTGCTTTCATTCTAAAAGTGCTTTTCACTGTGGACTTCTTAGAAACATTGGCATAAATTCACTCTTTGATGGAATTAAACATGGCAGAATGGCTTGTAAAATATAAATCGATAAACTGTTTCTTCCCCTTACTTGCTTAATATCTCTTTATGGAGAATTGGATTCCAGCGTATTAATTTTTTTCCCCACACTATCTCAAAATTTTACTTGTATATACACATGCATACATATATATAAAATCATAACTGAAAGAGCAAATAACATGTTTTGCTTTTACATTGCTCCTTGTGTCTATATAATACTTCAATCAATTTTTTTTTTTTTCCCCGAAAAAGCCAGGCTTCTTCAGGGAGCTACGTAGGAATCATTGTTTGAAATTGAGCAGTGTGCCTTTCCATTGTCCAGCTTTTCTTCCTTCTGTCTAGGTAGAGGAAAAAGGAAAAAAAAGGATTCTCTTGTCTTGAGAATCACATGCCAAGTACAGAGCACAGACCAGGTCCAGAGCTGACTTTCTACCTAAGGTACATATGAGAAAAAAACTGTGTTAGCACATACAAATTTCTGTATCAGTAATCATGAAGACTGGCAGGAGCAGAACTCCAACTCCCGCTTAAGCTCAATGAAAGATCTTACACTACTTTAATTACGGGTCTAATTCTGCTACTCGTTCTATTTTGAACTTAAAAGGGGCTTACAAAAAATAAATGGTGAGGACGGACACGCTTTGCAATGACGTGGTCTGTAAACTTGTACGTGATGAGTAACCATTGCCACTGGCATAAGCAGATACAGTCCAAGAGGAAATTATACAGTTGACAGCAATAGCTGACTAAAATTATAAAGGAAGGGCAACCAGATGAAATGCACATAAATACAAACAATTTGAATACTGTTGATTTTATACTAAAACGCACAATTACGTGTCCTTGAGTATTCTGTAGCAGACAGGTTGGTGCCAGAGGAGTCCATCTTCCGCCATAATAAATTTTGCTGCTAAAAGCTTGTAATAGCCTAAACCAGAGCTAACATAGAGCCCATTTTTTGTCTTCCTTTGCTCCTGTACCTTAAAAGTGTGGCCCTGAAAAAAGTGACTTCAGGAGGCTGCGGTTGAGCAAGTCATGGAGGAGAGGCCTGTTACACTAAAAAACGCTTAGAGGTGATTTGAATTCCGTTTTGTGTATTCTGTAGGTATGAAGGCTGTGCTCTGCTTGTGAATTAACCTTCGGAAATGCTGTGACACCAGAGATTCGACTGAAGAGGAAGAGGGGGGCTGCCGTGTACCTGTAAAGGACAATATGGAAGATGCTGCGAAAGGAGAAGGAAGCGTGAGAGGAAGCAAAGCCAGTAATAAATCCAGGGGTATTAGCAAGGCTGTGGTAACTGCTGTCATTAATTAAAAAGGAAGTTAATAGCAGAGTCTAGAAAAGGAAGCCAAAACTACTGGTTATTATGGTATTACTGCTGAAAGAGGTGCAATGTTTCACAGCAGCATGTGCTAACGGTGCAACTGGACAGTCATAGCTCAGTTTTGAGCAGAATAATGCAGAGTCAGATGGGAAGTTCTAGAGTATATATCTCTACAGATTTTAAAGATGAAAACTTGGAATTCCACCATAATTTCTGTTTCTTCTGGATGTTATGCAAGTCATTTACTTTGAGTCAACAGGATAATGCTAAGAGTTCTAGTCATGTAGTAGTAGCAGGGTTCACTCCTTCAAAGACTGAATTGCACAGAAAGCCTTTTTAGTGTTATGTTTGCAAATAACTGACCACCACCTGTGGTCTATATGCAGACCTGTTACAAAAGCAATCTCCTGAATCTCAAAAGGTGTGCCGCTCTGACAGTATTTGGACCTATGTAATTCTAGATGGCTGCAATCCCATCCTAATTCAGTAAAGAGGTGCCTTTCAGGTTAAAATATGGCTTAGGAAAGAATCAGGTTTTCAGGTCAGCTTGACTGGCAGGAGAAGGCTTAGAAGAGGAGAGTTGGAGGGGAAGTTTATAATGTGGCTGGGTAAGGAAATAAAGGTGCTTGTTAGAAAACAGAGTATACAAAGAAACTTTTCTAATGGGAGAACAATATAGTGGCTAGAGAGAAAACAAAATTAGTTTTTAAGGAAGGAAGAGAAAGTAAGAGGAAATAGTTGTGAGAACTTCCAAGAAACCTGGGTAAGAATTGATGTATCCTTCACAGTGCTAATAAAGCTTATCTTCCAAGGAATATTTGAAGGGATGAAGGAATATAAACTGTTACCTTATACCTGGCCAGGATTTTCACGTGGAAGGCTCATTTTGGTTCACAGCAAAGCGAGGACAAACACAGAATTTCTGTGACTTACAGCATGGAGTGTTAGTGGAGGTTTTTGTAGATGCCTGGCAGGTGAGTTGAGGAAGTGCCACTGAGTCCAGATCTGCCAAGAAATGCTGAGAACCTACAACTTGCAGGAAATTGTATTGAGTTTTTATATGGAAGCTGGCATCACTTATGGCTTGTGGTAGAGGGCTCCTGCAGCAGGTCTAAATATAGTGCTACTGATTCATAAAACATCTTCCCCCCCCCCCCCATTTTTTACAGTAAAGCTTGTGGGAGATTGTTCTGCTTTAATAGCCCTGTGCTTGATTATTCATTCCATTACGAGATAACACAGAGATAAGGAAGACTTGTACGCTGACTTTTATTGCTTTAGATCATATAGTGACACAGCATTTATCTTCCACATAACCTGGGCAATAAATCCCCATAAAGACCATTAGCATCACTTAATGGTGATTTGAACACAATAAATGTCTGTCTTGTTACCCACTCCTGTCTGCCTAATGAACCATATAAAATGTTAGCGAGTGCACAAGCAACAGCTACAGTGAGACCTTGCTTTCCTGTGGCTTTGTGCCTTAACCATAATACCCTCACTTACCTTAAAAGTAGCCTGAGTGACAGTGATGCAGTACACTTATTTTATGTCCTATGCTCCTTTACCAACTCTTGAGTTTGCAGTTCCTTGCAAGGTAATATCCTGCTCTTCTTCCCCTGTTCCCTATATCCCAGTACAGAAGTGTCAGCTACCCCGGCTCCTCTGCCTCCACCCACTGCAAGACTTTCAGCCAGCCCTCCTGTCCCCAGTGTCCACATGTGCCTGTTACACAAGAGACAGCGTGTGTGAGTGGTGACTGTGTACATGGCTCCTACCTCTTGGCTGCTGGTCTCAAGAGCTGCCTATACCCCCCAGGCCCCACTCTGTGCAAGCCTCCCATAGGCAATGAGCATCTGTCAGATCTGTAGGCCTCTTCAGATTTGTAGAATTTGGCTAACGGATGCAAGAATTGCTGAAACTGTACAAATGGATAGCGTGAATGTGCAAGCACGCTTCCCTCAGGGTCCAGGCTACGAGAGTTTGAAACAGCTGCTTTTCCTTGTTTCTTAAACAGCATCTGAGAGACACCGAGAGCTATTTTAACCATATCAGGGGTGATTGTGGGGTTGTAAATGTGACAAAGCTGGCAGGCTCCAACCTGCTCACAGTGTAATCATCCAAGAGAGAAATGAGCTGTGAAGTTGTGGTGTCAGTGCTTGTCCTGGAGTTTGTAGAAGCCTGCTAAGGACTGTGGGTGTCACGTCCTTGCATGGTTAGCCCCCACTAGAGAAGCCCCCATAGCTTATCTCATCGCCCCTCTTGGAGCCTATCAGCTACAATATATCGTAATAGATATTTAGGTTAGAGTTGCCCAATTTATTATACTTGGTTATATTGCTGTAAATATCCATGTAGACATACAGAAAGAAACAAACTAAACTCATCTTTCTAAAACAAAAAGCCTTTCAACGTTGTTAAAATGCAGTTTCCAGAAAGCACCGCATGAAGGCAAGTGTTTGAAGTGAGATCCTGTCCCCAGCGAGGTCACTTTGGAGCTCGGCCATCAGCTGCAGTGGAGCCAGGACATCACCCTTGGAGGTATTTCTCTTACAGGACTCAAACATTACAAGTCCCTTAATGTCAACACTGGAGACTTCGGAAATGAGGTGGTGTGAGATGTTTTGATGACTCATGCTTATTTTTTGGATTATCTGGGAATATCTGGTGGGTGTGCAGGGCTCAAAAAGCCAAGTGGAAGAACCAAACCGCAGACTCCTCCGGGCAAATAATCTGATGAAGCCAGGTGGTGACTGCTCCAAAAAGAGCTCTTCACTAGCCAAGGGCTCTCAGCATAATTTTATAATTTAAACAGTTTTCTGAAAGGCGATCATTTCTACAGCCCTGGTTCCACTTCGGGTGCATGTGTTTGAATGGTATAGACTATGTACCATCACAGCACAAACGTAAGCAAGGATTTCGATTTGCTGCGATACAACTCACCTATGGCAAAACCACCGTGTTCAAGGTTGAGTGCCAATAAACCACGATACCAGCCTGGATTGTAGCATCTTCTGTTTGTACTGTACCTGCGACAGAAATCCTATTAGAAATATTTTTTGGAATTGTTTCCTTAAAACGCATGTCATCTCTGACTGATACAGCTGGGCAGCGGGACCCAGCCTTGCTGGAAATCTCCTGGCCCTGCTGCCCATGGGCCAGAGGAGATTCAATTTAAAGTTGAGATCAAATTGTCCGTATTTGAAAATGTTGCTGCTTTACTTTTTGTGGCTGAAAGTAAGCTCTTTGTCTAGCCGGTCCCAACCGGTTCCAGCCGCCCCACCACAGGGTGCAGCCCGGCCCCTCCACAATGCCAGCAGCACCTTGGGAGAAGCCGGTTTAAGAAAGGGACAAAACAGCGCCAGCAGTGAGGAGTGAGGAAAAAAAATGTGAGAAACATCTCCGTGAGCCTCACTTGCAGGAGCGGGTGGAGAATTTGGGGGTAAGGGGGTACTTTGAGCCTTGAAAAGGGGGGATGGTGTGGTGTGAGGAAGGTGGTGGTTTTATTTGCCTTTGTCTCTCACTATCCAAACCTATTTTAGTTGGCAATGAATTAAATTAATTTTCCCGAAGTCAAGTATTTTGCCCTTGATGGCACTGGGCATGTGATATCCCTGCCTTTATCTCGATCCGTGAGATTTTTCGTCTTAATTTCTCCCCCCAGTTGCCCCCCCATTGCTGAGGCAGGGGAGGAGAGAGCGGCTGGGTGGGCCCCGGCAGCTGGCCGAGACCAACGCACCACAGGTATCAATTACAGTTGCATCCAGAACCCCCTTCAGGACTAAATCCAAAAGTAAAACTTTGCAGGAGATATTCTGATATTCTTCTGGTAGGCCAGTTTTCTCTTGAGCCACTGAACTGGGGTTTTTTTTGTGCCCTGCAGCTGCATGATTGATAGAGCTAATGTAAAGGGGACACAGGAGGGCACGGCTGAAGAAGGGTAGGGAGGATGGGATAACCTGCTTTTGCTTGGTGTTAAATCAGATTAGGTATAAAATGAAACTGCCCCTCATTGCACTCACTGTGAGTATTCATCCTGTTGGAAGTTGGTCTTATTGCTTCCAGTCCATAATTGGAAGTAACTGCTACAGTGCACTGTCTGCCGCCTCTTCCGTCTCTGCTCTGAACAGCTCCATCTGTTGGCATTGCTGTATCGAAAAAAAGGCTAAAAAAAAAAAAAACAAAACCACCCCCCCCAACCCAGCAGCAAGAATAGCCTTTCCACTTGGACTGTGAAGAGAAATGATGGATCTGGTGCACCAGCTGCCTGCCTCTGACACCTGCTGGGTAAACCTCCTGCATCCCTGGGCTCCCCTGCCTCTTTAGCATCCTCCGAAATCAGGAACACCATGTGTCTGCGGAGCATGCTGCAGCTCTGGGCAGAGATGAGATGTCTTCACAGACAAGGTGTTGTGTCCTCACACCGTTTCATTTCCCAGCCCAGACTTGCCATGCTGTGTGCCGCCAGCAGCAGCCTGCCAAGGCTGTGCTTGCAGGACAGAGGAGGTGGAGGTGGGCAGCAGCACGGGATGGCTGTGGGGGGCTCGTGGGCCCTGCCTGCTGCACACAGACAGCCAGAAGGGAGCTGTGGGAGCAGCTGGATTATGAGACGTGGAACGAGGCCTGAGCCATCCCTACAAAGCCGCCTAGCTGAGAGCTGCAGAAAGGGCATCTCCGTCCCTCTGAGCAGTCTCTGGTGAGCAGCAGAGCCGAGGGCTGCTGCGCCCTGTGCTGGGGCGGGTCTGGCCCCAGGGGAGCTCTGTGCTCCCTGAGGGCTGTGCTCAGAAACCAGGGGTCAAGGGCGGTGCAGCGATTGCTGAGGATGAAGAAGTGCTGCAGGTGGCTTGGAGGCCTCTCAGAAGGACATGAGTATAACTTATTCATGATGGAAAAAGTGTGATATGAACACTGCAGTGATTGTGTCAGATTCCCAGATTTCTCTGCCTTGAAAAGGTGTATCTTCAGATTTATGTTGGAGACGGCCACTCCCAGAGGAGGATGGGCAAGCAGGATTTGAGGTTTCTCCACAAAGCGAACACCTCCAGGCACTGTTACTTGGCTTGGAGGTTGCTGTGGATGAATGTGTGGCTTGGAGATCGTGAGGCATGAATAAGTGTTGCAGGTGGCACAGAGATTGCTATGGATGAACATGTGGCATGGAGATCACTAGGGGTGAAGAAGCATTGCGGGTGGCACGGCTGTCCATAGGGATGAAGAAGAGCACGGAGATTGCTATGGAAGAAGCGTCACAGGTGGCATGGAGATTGCTGTGTCAGACCTGGCCACAGGGGGGTACCACAGACAGTGACACAGCCACTGAAACGGTTTCAGCATTGGAACTCACACATGTGGTCACCTCACATCTTGCTACTCCAAATCCCCTCCTGGTGCTCTGCTGCAAGCCTGCTTCAGGACAAAGGTGTGAGCACAGCTCGTGTCCGAATTGGGCAGAGCATCAGCCGGTTGTACCGTTGTATATAAATCCCCCTCGGTGTTTTCTCCCCTGGGCTGTTGGGAGTGCATCTTCCGGATTAAGCCTTCATGTTTTGCTTGAGGCGTTAGCAAAATGCTGTGACAGCTGTGTGAATGCCCAGCACACAAACCGTGGCAAGTGAGGCTGCTTCCTGACCTGGCTTCGTAAATACGCTGAGAGTAAAGCGGTCTTGCAAAAACTGTTGCTTGGGGAGGTTGAAATTCAACATGTACTTCTTTCTATTTGTTAAGGACCTAGAGCCCAATGCTGAGCGCCAGTAAATTCACTCATCTCCCTGGTGGCTCCGTACATGCTGGGCTCAACTCTGTGGCTGTGTTTGAGCAGCTGCGTAGCTTGTACTAGGCATGAATAAGGCTGGCATCAATGAGGGAATCTTCAGTTGCCTATAATTGTCCAAAGCTGGAGCCATTTAAAAAATCAAGGTTACAAATATGCTCACAAACAAATAGTTTTCCCTTGTATGGTTTATATGAGTTTCTGCTTCAAAGAAATTATCTGCCTTCCTGAAAATATTGCCTTCTTCCATCTGCCTTGAAAATGTTGTCTTCTTTCAGCTGCTTGTGGTGTAGGTATGAACGGGATAACAGAGCATCCAGTGCTTGACATCAAATAGCGGATGTTTTCAGTATTGATACCTCTTATATAGCCTGGTCCTAAAGCAAGAATGAGGCTTTATTCATAGTACCTGCTTATTATTTGGTTTTTAAGTATCATCTTCTTTTTTAAGGGACATCAGATGTTCAGAATATCAGAAAGCAGTATACTTTATGATGAGAGTAAATATTCTGATTTTTTTGGTGGAGGTTTTTTTTTTTCCTCCATAAAAGGCAAAAGAAATCTGCTAGCTAAATAAATGCAAACATTTTGTTTCTCATGCTATCAAATGCAGCATGCAATATGATCCAGCCTCATTTGTGAAGGAACAGTTCTAGTTACACAGATGAAAAATTATACTTAAAAGGCAAAACCAAACAAAACTGTGTAGCTTGTTTGCTTATCTTCAGTTGTGATTTTCCTTTGGAGACCAAAGCCTGGCCCGGAGCTCACATAACACAAGATAGATTGCTTCCATGGACTTCAGCATTACACAGATGAAAAATTATACTTAAAAGGCAAAACCAAACAAAACTGTGTAGCTTGTTTGCTTATCTTCAGTTGTGATTTTCCTTTGGAGACCAAAGCCTGGCCCGGAGCTCACATAACACAAGATAGATTGCTTCCATTGACTTCGGCAGGAGTTTGGACTGGGCTTTGTGATTTTGCAAAAACATAAATGCTTCTCGGAAGGATGTGAGTATAACTTATTCATGATGGAAAAAGAGGGATATGAACACTGCAGCAATCACTTCAGATTCCCAGATTTCTCTGCCCTGAAAAGGTGTATCTGCAGATTTGTGTTCTAGATGGCCACTCCCAGAGGAGGATGGGTAAGCAGGATTTGAGGTTTCCCCACAAAGGTGAACACCTCCAGCTGCTCTATTACTGCCTTCTGGCATGGCTTGAGTTGCCTTGGCTCGAGTGCAGGTACAGCCATCCCGGGAAGCGCAGCAGCCCTCAGCAGAAATCCTCCCTGTGCTGGTCAAGGCATTGGCATTTAGCCAGGGCTGCTGTGGGTGTTGGATGCTTACAGGCAGGCAGGGACCCACCCTGTGCCCTCAGCACCATGTTGGCTGTGTAGCTGAGAGCTCAGAGAGGAGTAGTATCCCTTCTTTGGTGGATGGGGAATAGAGATTCAGCTATGTCAGAGAAAATTGAACAGACATTAGCTGGGTGCCCCAAGAGCAGCCGCCTTGTTTTTATAGCCCTTGTCTCAGTGCTGGGACAGTCTCAAGTCTGGCACTACAAACCAGCAGCTTGTCAACACTAAGGCAGCAGCACAACAGTTTGGTCTTCCTGCTATTAGAGCAGACTTTGCTCCTGGGAATTAAAGGAAAAGAAGGGAATAAGAGAGCTGCTCTCCCGGCTCTCTTGCTGCAGCCTCCCCATGATGGGAGGCAGGCTGCTCTGCTGGGTTTTGACTGCTGTAGTTTTGCTGGGTGCTTTCACAGCTGCCTCATGTTGCTGTGTAATTTCCAGCCTCCTGCAGGATGCTTTGCACTTCTGCAGCCTGAGATGGCTGTGGCCATAGCATTCAGGGCTAATTCTTCCTGAAAAGCTGGGTTATAAAGACAGAAATGCCAGTCACAGCTGTGAGTGCATTTCTGGAAGGTGTTTGGATGACGTTGTGTTGGGAGCTTGAGAAGAATGAGGAGTGGAGCTAGCGGAGCACCTTGTACCTGAGAAAAAAAGAGGAAAAGTAAAACTGCGTTGCTTTCATTTCAGAAGCTTTGGGGTTGTGTTTCTAACAAAGTGAAGTTCAGATCAGAAAAAGCAGCTATGTCCTCCAAACAGCCCCAAATTCTGCCTCTCTGCTGAGCTACCCTAACCAATTTGCAGCGGGCTTGAGATGTCTTCACAGTTTGAAGAAAAACCGCTACCAGGGCTTGGGAAATGTGAGCGAGTCTGACTTTGGTTATGGAAAAGCTACTAGGCAGAAGTATGAAAAGCTTGCTGGTAAATCATTTAGAGAAAATATCTTGCTCAGCATGGGGTTTGCAATGAGGGGGTCCTATTTAATGACCTGCTTCAAATGTTATTATAAATCATTACTTCCTCACCAGCTAAATCACGGCTGCCTAATACTCTGTGTGCTTTCCCGTAGCAATGTCACTAACTCATGAACATGTTGGAGTTTGGAGCCACATGGCCCCATGGGATGGAGGGAAGCACAGGAAACATGAGGGGCCGTTGGGTGTCCCGTGGGTGATGCCCATCCCTGATGCGGCCGTGCAGCTCCTGTGTTTTCATAGCACTATCCGCCCCTGCAAAATGCAAGACCTTTGGGAGCTTTTTGACAAGACGCTGAACTTGAGTAACCTAAATGAAAGCATGTCCCTGGTGCAGAAGCAAGAACAGTTTTCAGGAGGATAAAGAAGGCAAGTGTTTAGCTTTGGTTGAATGATGCCTTTGAGTTATGCAGGGAAACTTCTTCCAAACCGCTTAACAGACCTCATGCCCACCTGGGACGGTCAGCAGAGCTTTGCAATAAACTGCTCCAGAGCCACCCTGGGCAAAACCTCTGAATCCTCCTCGGGCTGTGCACAGTCTGCAACAGTTAGAGGTGCAGGAGCGATGGCAGCCCACGAGTGCATGGCTGCATGGCCAGAGGGATGTCTGGGGAGGGCGGGGGGGAACTCCCTCCCCTTGGAAAACAAACATCTCACTTCTGAAAGGCAACAGCCACCGCAAACAAGAGGGAATGCAAGTCCCACATCCATTCCTCGACTGAGGATCCACTTTGTGCTGGAAGGAGGCTATGGGCTGCTTTCACCTATTTATTTTACACAAAGAAGTGGGGGAGAAAAACCTCAGGGCAGTCTGTCTGCAGAGGCAGTAACTCCTTATAAAAGTATACAGCAGCGGGGATGTCAACAGAGAATTGGTAGCTCATTACTTTTTTTCTACCTTTAGATCATGACTTTAAAAGAAATCTCTGTGCATCGCATATACTTTGTCCTTGCTGCCTGTGTGAGAATCACAGTCAGCAGTTCTGTGGGTCATTTAGAGAGATTTTATGGTAACAACATGCAAGTGAAAGCAGCATTTCTTTTGATGGATATGTTTAATGCAATAGTGCTTTTACACTTTAAAAAACTAGAAGAAAGAGCTTTCATATTATCTCTTCAGTCCATAGTAAGCATAAAAAACAAAGCCAAAGCATGATTATGGTCTTACTCTTTCTTAACAGAACTATCTTAGCTAAGGAGAGGAAATAGGGCTTGTGATCTGGCTTCAAAGTAAATGGACGATTTTGGATTTGGGGTGAAGGTGGAGGAAGGAGGTGGGGAAGATTGTGTGAATGGGAAAATGAAATCTTCAGCAGAATCACAACTACCGTAAAGATAGCTGTAAGAGGGCCCAGAGCCCAGTGAGGGACTTACCCTGGCTGGGCTGTCCTATTCCCCACGCAGAAACCAAGACTGGTGTTTGCCAAGTCTGTGTACTTTGTTGTGTATTTTCCTCTGTCTCTTTTTTAATTTTCTCCTTTATGCATGAGTAAGATTTTAATTTTAGAAGAAATTCTGGTAGGCTTTTGTGGGCAGTTTGGAGGAGGGGAGGAGAAGGATGGTATTTTTGTTTCTGCATACAAACGCAGGGAAGTTTGTCTGGGCTCAGCTGGCAAGGCCACCATCAAGCAGGTGTTGCAAGCTTGGTTTGTATTTAACTTCCCAGGGCTTTATTGAGAAGAGAACATTTGATGTCACCGTGCATGGGCAGGCACAGAGCTCATACCATGCATACGGGTTTGTCTGTATGTGAATTGTACACTGTTACAATTCACTGAGTTTTGTCTGACCACGCCACCACCTCCACGCCGTGCTGGACCTGCTTGTGTGCCTGTCACACTGGTGCCTTCAGAAAGTGGTTTTGCAGCCCCAAGTCTCCTCCCTCATCCATGGTTGGACAGGAGGGCTCCCAGGACCAGCTCCTATTGCAATGTGGCTCTGTGCAAGCAAAACCTGTTAAAAAGTGTGCAACTCTGCTTATACATTTTGCAGCTCTGGATGGGCCAGCATCAGCCTGGATTCCAGAGGAATCTCGCTGACCAGAGTAATTCATCCAGAGGCTGAATTTCCTTCATGTTGTGCTTCTTCGATACGATGGCAAGGGGCTCATCTAAGAGTGGGATGACCTTTCGGTGGGTTTAACCACAATGAAACAGGTAACTGAACTCATCTCACTCGTGCAGATAGGGAGGGACCCCAGGCACCTGTACCAGTGTCTGGTGCGAAAGCAGAGAGAAAATAGCACAGGGTTTCTTTTGACTCCTACTCCACTGACGGACAGTGGAGTCCAAAAGACACCCCTGCCCGCTCTGTTTGTTTGTTTGTTCAACACTCGGACATCTCTATTTGCTTACTGACACAAGGGACATTGGCTCATTTGTCAGCCTCTAAAGACAGCTTAAGGCTCACCACCCTGTACTAATTCTGTGGTGTTAAAAATATAAGGTTTCCCAAATGAGGAGCAGCAGTAAGCAAATGCAGGGAATGGCTCTTCCCTAATTCACAGCATGTTTGCTTTGTCCCACACCTTTGTTTTGGGAGTTGCTGTTTTCATAGAAAATGAGTGCAAAGCTGGGTAAGTCTAACTCAGCTCTTTCTAAGTATGTTTTGTGGAGATTATCATGTTGGCTGAAAAACAAGGTACCTCTCACAGCCAAAAATGTGAACTGAAAATGAGGTCAAGAACTGTTGATTACAAGATGAGCAGAGGCCTTCCAATTAAGATCAGCCACACTGCTGTACGATGGTTATTACTGGTCAGACACTTCCTGAAATGCTCAACAACTCCCATAGAGTGGTGTCGGGAGCTAAAATTTCCAACATTTCTGTGGGATTTTCAAAAGTAATTCTTATTCCGTTCCATCAGCCACTGTATCAGTGGTGGTCAGTATTTTCCCCCACATTGGTACAAGGGGAAATAACCAGAAGAATAGTAAGCATGCTGTTTATGAAGATGTACGGCAATGCACACTTTAATCGCCCCTGTAAGTAAATAGTATGCAATATGCAGTTGCTCTGGACCTGTGGGCTGCAGGAGGATTAATTATACTCTCGTATTTTCAGTTGATGTCTGCTCTATTGGTATGGTGGTCTTGTAACACTTCTAAAATACTTGGGAATATTTGGTGAGGTTTTTTTTAATGGAAGTAAATATTGACTTTCAGTAGGAATAGACAGCCCTTTGTGTTGTCTGAAGTTGAAAGTCCTTTTCAATGCTAAACTAATGGTGTATTTGAATTCCTCTCCGTGGTTTATCAAAGACAGTTGTTTAGTGTTGCATCACTGTTGGGTGGTTGGATTTATATCCATCTTTAAAAGTAACTTGTTTATCCATTCAGGTATGAATTGGTTAAACCAGATAGACATTGCTGTCGTGCTGATAAAGAAGCAGTGTCAGGTCCTGGCCATGGCTGGGGCGTCTCTAGCTGGGGATTCAGCTAGCGAGAGCCCTGCTGTGCTTTCGTGTTTATGCACACTCAGATTTATCGAAGAACAAATACAAGTGCCATTTGGCCTCCAGTGTATTCTGGTGATTAGTGTGTGGTTGTGTTTGAGTTTGGGATGAATAACCACCTAGAGCAACTTGCTCTCTCTTGCTGAAGAATTTCCTTTCCAACCCCAGGTGTATTTCTGCCAAAGTTAACCTGAAATAGGCTTACAGTGGCTTTGTGTGCCTCCAGGTTGAGGTGTCCTCTCATGATGAGATGGAGAGGCATGGGTGGTCACCAAGGTTTGCTACAGGAGCTGGCTGTATGCAGCAGAAAGTGTAGTCTTGTGTCCATAGGTCCGTAATCAGGACTGCCTATTAACACCACTTTTAGGGAATCAGCTTTTGGGGATCAATCAAAGCAGCGTGACCAAAGACCAAAACCAGGTACCTCTGTCTCACTTGCTTGGACACAGGGCTTTTCATGTCCTAGTGTAGTGCGAGCAGAAATTAATTACTATTCTGTGAGGCAAATAAGCATGTATGCACACATGTAAATTATATGGTGAACCAGATGCCCTTCTCCAGACAGCTTTCTGAAAAATGACTTCATATAGGAAAGTTGTATTTTTCGTGTCTGGCTCTTGAACATTGTTTTTCAGTTACATGGTACTTTCTGTAATTAGCAATGAAAATTCAGGCACAAGAATATAGCGTGTGTTTGTTCCATGAAGAGCTGGGACCATTTTGATATTTTGCAAAAAAAATGAAAAGCTCATTTAATACCAGTCCAGCTATTTATACCTCTTGCACAAACTTAAACATAACAAAAAATGCAACATAACTCATGAAGCAAAGGAGTGTCTTTGCCAAGTGTAATATTTGTATTTGGAAACATGGTCTATATTGTATGAAGCAGTAGCCTTCTAACTGCCTCCAAGGTTTCTTTTGGCTGATGTTTATCCAAACAGTCTTGCTCTTCATTCATTTTAATGGCTGAAAGGGAGCTGAGTGTTTTTACACTGAGAGACTGGCACGGCTCAGTCTCTGCTTTTTTGGCTGGCGCCGAATGCCCTCCTCCGCTCGCCCAGGCGAGCATGGTGCAGTGAGCCCCACAGTGTGCTGGCAGTGGGCTGATGTGCACAGCCCCCATGCAGAAATGCCTGCCTGTTCTGCCACTCCTCAATCACATCCCCAGATTTTGCGTGCTGATGTCTCTTATTCTGCCTTTGATTTTGCCCTATGTGTCCTGTGGATCCGGCATGATGGAAATGAAAGAGTCACGGCACCCTGGTTTAAAGGAGGTAATGCTCTTTGCTGTCATGGCCATGGGCAACTTGAGCAAAAGCACTGGATGTGGGAGAAGCACTTGCAGCAGAGTCACCAGGGAGGGGAAGACTTCAGGATGTTTGGAAAGTTTGCAACTGGGAAGTTTCCATGGGCTTCTGCTCTGAAGATGATGGAGGCCAGGTAGAGAGTGGGAAATGTGTTGTCCTTGCTTTTTAACTACCTAATGTGATAAAATGGGGGTGCTTCCTTACCTCGTATGTGAGGCTGGTGTCTTTGTCACTCTTTTCCCCTCTAGAAGAGGTTAGCAAATATTCCCAGCTCTCTTTTCCCCTCTTTGAGTTCTCTTTTAAAAATAATAATTACTACTAATAATAAGATCCAATAGACGTATTGTTGTCTGGCCTATTACATTGCATTTAAGCCTTATCACTTTGGTAAACTTAATTAATGTAGGGACCTACATATGAAGTTAAGCACATGCCTAAATGACCGCAGGGCAAGCTTTCCAAATCCTTGCCCTGAAGAGCCAAAGATGTCAGGATGTATTGCAAAGGATCTCTTAAACACAAAATAACTAAACTTTTGGGAATGGTGCAATTAGGAATAAGGTATAATTGCTACACAAAGCAGTGGGGGCAAGGAGCGGGGAAGACATGAGTCATTCAAATGTGAGTCAAAGAGGCACATTAATAATGGAAACTTTGGAAGAAACAAAGACCAAGCCACATTTCTCTCTCTGCTTTTCCCATCTGTCAGTTATATAGCACGTTACCATAGGCCTCACTGGTCCTGACACTATCTCAGCAGCCATTTCTTCATGCGGATGAGTTGTTCCTGAAAAATGCAGTTGGCACAGACCACTCTTATTTTTCACACAAGGAATGCAGGTCTTCCTGTTCCACATATTTTTCTTCAATGAGCGTAGTTATTGTTGTCACTGGGAGGAAAATCCTCCGTCTGTCTGCTAAAATACTTGAGAGGGGGAGATAAAGCATGAAATCTTTTTGTTGTGGCTGAGGATTTCCTCTGCAAGCCTCCACTTCAGTGATTCACCGCTCTTTTCCAAAAGAAATGCAAATCTGGGAGGGGTATTAATTACGACTTGCAGTCATGGGCTAAATCCTCTGCTGGTGTAACTTAAATGTTTGCCGGCACCTATGAAGGAGATTTAGGCTGGCCTCAGTGGTCAGAGCTCAAGTACATGCCACCTCCTCATTCTGTTCTGGGCTCAGGGATGTGCTGGTGCCATTGGCACTGAGGGGCATTGCCTGTTATGGGGCATCGGTTGTGCCATCCCCTTCAGTGTTTGCACGGCAAAGCTCAAGGCATTACCCAGCAAACACTCTTCAGAAGTCACCTGCCAATCTGTATCACAACACGGAGGCTGCTTTTGTGGTTTTTTTCTTTTAGTGCAAGAAAACTATGCAGCTGATGGAGTCATAATAAATTTTGGCAAGGCTGAAGCAAAAAAATAGAGGCAAATGTTCTGATTTTTCTCTGAAGTTAGAGCTATTGTTATCTGGGCAACTTTTTGTGTATGAAATGAAGGCAGAAATCTGTGTTTTGGGGGAGAGCCACACTGTGGATAAGTGCGAAGGAATTCTGCCACGGTTTTGCCATGAATTATATGTTGTCTGAAGGATTTAACAATATCATAAAGTTCATCAAGAACAGGAACACTCATTTTCCTATCTTTTTCTGCCAGCAAAATGAACAAGCGATTTAGCTTCCTTAAAGAAATTCCAGCCAGTAGCTGTGCCAGCTCTGTCTTCCTCATGTTCGTGTGCATTTGCTTTGTTCCCGAGTCACAGATGGATTTCTGAAAATGGCACAGAGTTGCCAAAATGCATCTGAAGACACATATCATCAGTATGCACAAATTGTAAAGAATGCAGCCCCTGGAGCGATGTGTGATTTCATCAAAAGTGACTTTCCAGCTACACTGAAACCTTTCATGTCTCTTGTGCAATCTGCAATCCTAAAGCAAACAATTTGAGTGCCAGATTGTCATAAGTATCTGAATACTTCAACTTATTAAAGGGCCACAATCTTATCAAATCAGAGAAAATATGAAATCTCAAAGAAGATTAAGCTGCTATAAATACACCCAGGTAGATATAATCAATATCTCTCCCCTACAAAAAAAAAAAAACCCTAAACCAAACACCCAAGCACTTTAAAATGTATCAAGGATTTTTAATTAAAACACTGAGGTATACTTGCCAAACCTTTGGGTTTCTGGAGCCCTTAGGCCACATTTTTTGTGCAGGGTTGTGCTTCTGGTGGTGTCGGTAGAGTTTTTTCGGTGTCTCACCTGGGAAATAGTGAGTAAATTTTGGATTTCTGATGGAGCTGTGTAGTGTTATTGCCTATTTTTTGTTTTGGATATGGTAGCCTATGTGATCTTAGGTTATGAAAATAATAAAAAATAACAGAGCAAAAAGTGGATTCTGGATGAGTTATGGAAAGTTTTCGAAAGAGTGGGTTGGCAGTAGGGAGGTGTACTCTGTAGTATACGTTGAAACTGAGACAAGTGGAGGGCTTGTTGGAGCTGGGGTGCACAGGGACAAAAATACATACACAGAACTGTAACCTTGCAGAGAAACCCACTTGGGTTTGGGCACCACATTTTGTGAAAAATGAGAAGAATGAGGAAGTGAGAAGAGAGGAAGAGAGAAAGTGCAAGCCTAGGAGAGACAAGAGCAAGGGCTTGGTGCAGTAACAACCTCTTGCTGCAAGGTGAAAGGGAAGGTGTTGCTCTCCATGTCTGCTAGCCATAGAAAAGGTTGTGCATGGCCTTTGAAGCAGAAAGGAAGGAGACTTATGCAAAAACCTTGCTGGTGAGGAAAATAGCTTGCTCAGGTGTGGAGCAAAACCTCCGTCAGGGGAAACTTCTCAAAATATATGGAACCAGTCCCTGCCAGAAACACTGTGTTTGACCTGCTTGAAGGCAGGGCAATGGACTGGGCTTCCTTCTGAGGGTCGCTGGGGCCAAGTTTTCCTCTCATTAGTAGCACTGCTGCAGCCACTGACTGCTGCCGTGATGCCTTTCTGGAGTTGCTAAAGGAGGACGACGTCTCAACGCAGGGATTTGGATATGGTGTCTGTGTTTCTCCACCCCCCTCCTCCTTTTCCAGGCTTTGGGAACAAATCTTAAATACTTGTCAAGTTTCAAGACAAGAAATTAAGTAGGTCACATCGTAATTTTGCCTGTTGATTTATTTTAAAACAGTAGACCAGTGATGAATTCCATACAGCCTGATGTCTCTTTTGGTAAAGGCACCATCTCCTCTTCAGCTCAGTTTACCATGTTAGGAGGCTGGTATTTTCTTGGCACTTTTCTTCAACGTAAAAGGAGATTTTTGTGAAGTCACTTCAGTCACTTTCTTTCTTCTATGTTTTTTTTTTAAACAAATTAGGAAGGTTTTTGTGTTCAAAGGCAGCGCTTACATTCTGGTTGGAAACTTCTTTTTTTTTTTTCTTGCTGAGGATTTCAGCTGGATCAGCTTCCTGAATTGAATTGCTGAATTAACACCAGGGTGAACGCAAGGGCTGGCAGGAGAGAGGCAGCGAGCACATCTGGCTGGAGGCAGGGGGTAAGGAAAAGAGACAGCCTGGGTGAGGAGAACAAAGCCGATTCGACCCCTGGTCGCTTTTCCAAGGGCCTACCTACACCACCAAAGGAGCTCGCAGACATGGGGTGGAAACTTGTGAGAGATGGCAATGTAAAGGCACAGCTGTCCCCGGAGCTGATTTTAAGCCATAGCTTTTGTTTTCTTTCCAGACCCTGTGGGGATATGAGCAGGTCCCTCTCTGAGGTCGATTCATCTCTGCTGCAGCAGCAGCACCCGCAGGTGTTTGCTCCCCCTTTCCTCTCCCATGGTGCTGCTCCACAGGCAGTCTTGTTTTTTCCCAAGCAAGACCCAGTTGCTCAGACCCAGTGCAGAAGAGGGGCAGGATCCAGCCCTGGCGAAAGGCCGCCTGCCCTGTGGTTGGGCAGGTGTTTGGTCCTGGTGAAGGCTTTGAAATCGGCTGAGCTGGGGTGGATCAGAAAAACGCTGCCCAGCTTGAGCCAGGACATGCTTCAGCCTGTGCTGCCATGTTTTGCATCCCGCAGTCGGTGATGTTTGCGATCTCCTCACTGGCAAAGGTGCCCTGTGCCAGCAGCTTTCACTGGTGGAGCTTTAGGGGTGCTTATCCCTCTTCTTCTCCCTTCCTTTTTCCTAATTTATCTTTTAAAAGGAGCTGGGGTACAGGGGCAGTGAGAAGGTGGATTGGGAGCTGATGTGTCCAGCTAGGCAGGGCGAGATAGCACTGTATCCAAGAGAGGTAGATGGGACTCACAGCTCCCCCTTTTTTGGTCAAATCCTGGCTAGCAACAGAGACAGCTTTGCAGCTGGTGTTGCAGGGGAAGTTGCATCCCAGCGTGTCCCCACCACTGTGTCCATACCTGCACTTTGCTTTGTTGCTCTGTGGCTGGTTTGTGGCTGGTACTTGCACAGGCCTGAGCCTTCTCTGGCACCAGGTGGGAGGTGATGGATGTGGGCTATGCCCCAATTGCCCACCCATGCCCATCAGAAGAGCTTTGCCAGACCCATGCAATCCTCCGTGAAGAAAATGCATGTCCTCTGTGCTTTCATCATATGCATGCTTACACAACTGGCTTTGTGACTCATCCTTTTGGCTTCTGCAATTGCATTTAATAAACTGAAGGCTGAGGTTTCACCCCACAGAGAACAAAGCCCTCCTGGATGCAGGACGGCGTATCACCGAGCCACCCTGTGAGCGGCACATTCCTGAGAGCTGCTGAGAGCAAATGTCTGTGCTGTCTGTGTGTACCCTCCTTCGTACTCTTCGAGGCGTGGAGGATGCGTATGTGTCTGCTTTGAGGTGCGGAGAGTGTTTAATATGGGCCTGTGTTGCTCTGTGGCTGGTTTGTGGCTGGTACCTGCACAGGCCTGAGCCTTCTCTGGCACCAGGTGGGAGGTGATGGATGTGGGCTATGCCCCAATTGCCCACCCATGCCCATCAGAAGAGCTTTGCCAGACCCATGCAATCCTCCGTGAAGAAAATGCATGTCCTCTGTGCTTTCATCATATGCATGCTTACACAACTGGCTTTGTGACTCATCCTTTTGGCTTCTGCAATTGCATTTAATAAACTGAAGGCTGAGGTTTCACCCCACAGAGAACAAAGCCCTCCTGGATGCAGGACGGCGTATCACTGAGCCACCCTGTGAGCGGCACATTCCTGAGAGCTGCTGAGAGCAAATGTCTGTGCTGTCTGTGTGTACCCTCCTTCGTACTCTTCGAGGCGTGGAGGATGCGTATGTGTCTGCTTTGAGGTGCGGAGAGTGTTTAATATGGGCACAGGCTTCTGCCTCACGCAACCTGGCGGCTGCTCAGTTTCTGTCTAAACTGATGGTGGAAATGAGACATAATCACTGAAATCTTAGAAAGTATCAGCTTTAAAACCACTTATGTTCCAGTGATCTTCCCTAGGAGTGCTTATACCTTTAGAAGTAAGATGGTGATCCATGGGAAAAGAGATTTACAGCTGGTTCCCAATTTTGCCACGGCCGTTCCTCTCTGGCTTTGGCCAGGTTAATTCTCTTGACACCATGAGTTTCCCTAAACATCATGAGGATGATATTAATTTTCATGCTTTAAAAGCTGTGGGAAAATCAGCTCATGAATATTTGTAGTAGCTGAGACTCCTGAGAGGGACTGTGAGAGGTTTTGTGTTGCGGCATAGAAATGTACTGAGTATGGAGAGCAGGGCAAACCGTACCGGCTAGGGTTGTGGTCCAGCTGCCTAAGCCTGCCCACTCCACCTGAAGGTCTGTAGGGGCTGCCCATTGCTTGTAAGAGGCATCAGCAGATAATCAGTGTTGTTTTTAATATAGCGCTCATGTGAGAAAGGCTGCATTAGTGGAAAGGCCCCTTCGCCGTTTTGTCTGGAAATTCTGCTTGGGGTGGAGGAATGCTCTCAGGAAGGGGTTATATGAGCTTTGCTATATGGGTATAGTTAAGCTAGCAGCTCATAGCCCCCTGAAGCCCTTTAGTTATGTGCCAATAATCTAATGAAGTTTGCATTACCATTGCCTATGGTTATAGGCAAGTTCCTTTGCATGGAAGTACTAAAAAGCCTCACCCATATGTGTTTATGTGGGATCTCCAAGGAGCAGCACAGCCTTTATGTTTGCTCCGGCTTTGAGCTCTTTGTCTAACAGTTCCGGTTACAGCTGGCTTTTGCAGTGGGGCTGCTTGTCCATGAGAATTGAACTGGGACCATCAAATGGTCCCAGTTAGCTATGGTCTGGTTAGCATGGTGCCAAGAGAGCTGACTCTATTTCCTTCCTAGGGGGGATCTGAGATAGTGCAAAATGTGCCACATTTCTTTGGCCATTTCCTACTTTCTCCTCCCTCGATGAAATCATCTCACCTTTCTTTCTGAGTTTCTTTCATTGCCGGGGCACAGTGCAGCATGGGTGTGCAGGTGAGAAGCTCCAGCACCAGGCTGTGGTCCTGGCATGGGACCGGGATTGCCAGATATTGGGACGCCACTTGGGTTTTGTGATAGGCTCCTCTGTGACAACCACCAACTCTGAAAACTGCCCTCTCTTCCCAGTCCTTTGCTTCCTAATCCATTTGATTTGCAAAACTGTTGCAGAGTTTGATTCACAAAAGTGCTCTGAGGCCTTGGGTGTGAAATATTATGACAAAAGAAGGCATTCCAGCTCTTTATTACATCGCACATTTTAAATCATGGAAAATTGGTCTAAAATACAATAAAATTAGCATAAAAAGAAATGCTTTCCAATTGCCTGTCAGGATCCCTTCAGTCTCCTAACTGTTTTCGTGTGAAGCAAAGACTGTAATGCTTGTTGATAGTTGTTTTCTCCCTTGTTGTCTCGAAGTTGCTGGAAGCAATTTACAAGTTACTCTTGCTCAATGTCTAGGAAGAGAAGAGAATGGAAAATGTTTACTTGTTTCTTTTTGTTAAAGAGTTCATTCCTGAAACAACGGACTGGCCTAAAGATGATTTAAGCCTCGCCGTTGACATTGGAGGGTGAAGGATCTGGCTCTTTGTATCCCCACCGCTTGCCGTAGGTGGCACAGAGCAGAAGTGTGGGTGTCAGGCCCAAATGCCCACTGCTGTGCCTCCGGGTTTCAGTGTTCAGTTGTGCCATTCCCATTAAGGTGAAGGTTGTTACGGAAAGGGTCATTGCGTGAAGGATGGAGTCCTTTATTGCTTGGTACTGTGCGGTTGGTACAGAGTATCTTTCCCTCCAGCGTGCAATGCAGTCCCATTCGCCTGACCCGCTCCTGCACTGGCTGGGCCACTGTCCCTTTACTGCCAAAACCAGCATTTTGCTCACCTTGTGCAAATCTGAAGGCAGTATTCAACACTTTTTGATTAGTCAGGGTTTGTTTTCACACGTTATTTTCATGTATGCGTGTCTCTTCACTGAACAAGGGACGGCACTTGGAACTGCAATGCAATGACAGAATTTCTGAGGGCGTTGTAAACTGCGCTCTCCCTTTGCAACCTGCCCCGGGATGCCGGCCCAATGCTTTGGGGAAGAGACGTGGTCGTCTCCCGGGGATCACGCGTCTCCCACAGCACTGAAAAGCATCACAGTTTGTTCTTTTTGACTTCCTGCAGACGGTCTAATTATATGAAAGAGCATCGCTCTCCATTTGGTCAGAAGATGTATTCTTAGCTAAGTTTACCTAATGCTTTCCTGATTTGTGTGGTTTTTGCTCTTTTTTTTTTCCCCTTGAGCTGGACAACAATGTGATCTTAGTCCAGCAATCAAACATGAAAGAGAGCCCATATGTATAAAGTACCCTTCTCATGCTGGAACTCGTCCAGAGGAGACAAATTGTCTTCATGCAGGAGGTCTGGTTTTGCCTCTTGCCATTAAAGAAAGAAAAATCTGGCATGAGAAGTATCTTGGGATGAGTCAGGGCAATGCAGTGGCCATTGCCGGTGGTGCTGAGCTGCGCTGTCAGACTCGAGAGCTGATGCAGATGCAGCGATGCCTGCACCGTGTGTGACCATGTTTGTGCAAAGCTAATACAGGGCAAGATTTAGCGGCAGGAGGGGTGCTGTCCCTTGTCCCCTACACCCCAGGGTGAGCAGCAAATGTATTGGCATGGTGTCTGTCAGAGGAGGCTTTCAAACAGTCCTTGCTGGTTGCCTCGCTGAAGGCCACACCTGGCTTTACCTGAAAAACTCAGCCAGTGGGTAGAAAAACTGGGAGTGCTGGTACAGGGAAGGGCCCAGAAGCTCTTGGCATTTTTGGGGGTGCAGCGATGTGGTAGATGTCATTTAATTATGTGTGGGTTGAGAGTTGCTGCTGTTCCTTTTCTTTGTTTTGTTGCCAGATGATGAACCTCTCTGGAGGGCTTTGAAGAGGTTGGAGAGCAGCTATACGCCTGCTGAAAGTGGTGGAATATTTTGCAGAAGGCGATCTGTGGGAGAAACAGGTGGATATTCTGGGGAGGAGAAATCCTGCAGTTTCCATGAAATTTGCTTGTTCACTACGTAAGCTCTGGTGAAAGCAACTTTTGCAGCTCAAGGTATAATTACCAGCCTGGAGGTGTCCGCTGGACCAGACAGTCCTGTGGGACTCCCTGGCCTTGCAGATCTCCTCTTCTACAGCTGGGTGATCTGGTATCAGCTTTTTTTTAATGCAGCCAAAGACCCCCTGACAGTGACTTGGTCATCAAACTCAGCTCTGCTTCCATGTGTCCCTTTGGTGCGGGTGAGGCCCAGCTCCCTGCATGGCTGCATGGGTGCTGTGCCCACCCCAGGACTGAGATTCAGCTTGGCAGCACTGGATCTTGTCACCTGCTGCGCTGCCAAAGCACGTAGCTCCCAGGGCTTCCCACCTTCCTGCTCCCCACCAGTGCTGGTGACGGTCAGACACAGAGCACGCTGCTGCTGCCCTTTTGTCTCATGGACTGAATCCATGGGGCAGTCCTGCCAGCTGCAAAAACAGCGCTGTGTTTCTAACCAAGCCTCCCAGCCTCGCAGTGATAGATGCGGCTGTGTTCAAGGCTGAGGTTGGGTCAGCATCCTCTCCCACCTCCAGCCCATGGGTCTCCGGTGACTTTGTGCCTCCTGTCTCTGTGCTTGGGAGATGAGGCTGGGTCTCCCCTTCCTTGTGAGGAAACAGGCTGGCTGCAAAGTGACCCACACCAATGCCCCTGCGCTGTTGTGCAGCCGGTGGGGCTGGGATGGGAGCAAACCCACTGTCCTGGGTGGTTTATAGGGGCGCGAGAGAAAGGGGGTTGACCTTTTGAGCAAAAGCCGCATTAAATTACAAGAATACTGGTGGCTGTGCCACTATGGGCAAGGGCACAACATAGTTATTTGTCAAGGTTAACCACCGCCATCGACCTCTTGCAGACAGCTAGAAGCTGTGGTGCAGCTACCACAGTGGTGCAGCCTCTGTGAGCGTAAGGCCATCCGGGCTGTTATTCAGGAAAAAAGGCTCAGTAACTTTTCCTCCTCTTAACACCTACTGGCTGTACCTTTTAATGTGGCTTTTCTGGCATTGTGTACCTAGTGGTGATTAAACATGTGGTGAAATAGTTGGGGAATGGGTCTGGGAGTGTACGGCCAGGCGAGGGAAGCCCTCAGCCTGCTGGGGACGTGGGCACTGCTTCAGCATTTCCTTTGCTAGGCTCCTTTTCAAGACTTGCTTTGCTCTTCCTGCCCTTTTGTCTCATGGACTGAATCCACGGGGCAGTCCTGCCAGCTGCAAAAACAGCGCTGTGTTTCTAACCAAGCCTCCCAGCCTCGCAGTGATAGATGCGGCTGTGTTCAAGGCTGAGGTTGGGTCAGCATCCTCTCCCACCTCCAGCCCATGGGTCTCCGGTGACTTTGTGCCTCCTGTCTCTGTGCTTGGGAGATGAGGCTGGGTCTCCCCTTCCTTGTGAGGAAACAGGCTGGCTGCAAAGTGACCCACACCAATGCCCCTGCGCTGTTGTGCAGCCGGTGGGGCTGGGATGGGAGCAAACCCACTGTCCTGGGTGGTTTATAGGGGCGCGAGAGAAAGGGGGTTGACCTTTTGAGCAAAAGCCGCATTAAATTACAAGAATACTGGTGGCTGTGCCACTATGGGCAAGGGCACAACATAGTTATTTGTCAAGGTTAACCACCGCCATCGACCTCTTGCAGACAGCTAGAAGCTGTGGTGCAGCTACCACAGTGGTGCAGCCTCTGTGAGCGTAAGGCCATCCGGGCTGTTATTCAGGAAAAAAGGCTCAGTAACTTTTCCTCCTCTTAACACCTACTGGCTGTACCTTTTAATGTGGCTTTTCTGGCATTGTGTACCTAGTGGTGATTAAACATATGGTGAAATAGTTGGGGAATGGGTCTGGGAGTGTACGGCCAGGCGAGGGAAGTCCTCAGCCTGCTGGGGACATGGGCACTGCTTCAGCATTTCCTTTGCTAGGCTCCTTTTCAAGACTTGCTTTGCTCCTCTTGACTTCCCCCTCTCCGAGGCCGTCCTCCTTCAGGATATCATTACCCACACACCCATTTAAAGTTTGGTGATCCTTAACGAAGCCACTCTGTAACTCAAAGCACTGTTGTTTCCTCTCCACACTGGCC
>NW_009259028.1:401334-427724 GCF_000687185.1 Egretta garzetta | reverse complement strand
TGCCTCCTGGCAGGGGCTGGTTTTGGTCAGAGGCGATGTGCCAGGCTGGACCCCCGACCCATTTGGGGGCTGACAGGGACCGCAGCAGTGCTGGTAAGCTGCTTGAGATTTGCCCTTAAAGGTGGGAGGTGTGTGAAGCTGTGCCGTGCCGTGGTTAGAAGGTGCTCCCTGTTGACTGCCTGATGGCAAATGCTGCAGAAGACAGTGGGACACAGGAATCCTTCTGTCTGCGTGGTCAAGTACATGCCCACCTTTCCCATCTTACCTGACTCAGAGAGCCCCGTGCAGCCAGACAGGGCTTTTCTCAAGGCCAGCTGTGCCCTAGCTCTGTTATTTGTGGCTGAGCAACATCCCCTCAAGAGCTGCCCCCGGGAGGTGGGGAAGGGGGATGGCTGGCTGCCGGGAAGGGGGATGGCTGCCGGGAAGGGGGATGGCTGCAGCTTGGGTTTGGGGGACAAAAAACCAGGTTAAGTGCAGCTGTGCAGTGGTAGGATCCAGCCTGGAAGATGGTGCCCGGAGTGGGAGCTGGTGCCCAAGCTTCCTCTGCTCCCCAACTTTCTGACTTGCATCCTGCGCCTGCCACCATGGCGTGCAGTTACTGTCCATTGCTTCAGGCGTGTCTCAGAGCCACAACAGAGCCCTCCTGAAATCCATGGGGTGAAGCGCTGTTCTGCTCTAAGCAAAGCATTGGTCAGGCCCGTAATAAACAGCAAACTCTGCCACTTAACACATGTAACGTTATTTGCCCAGTTTTAAAAAGGAAATGTCATCTAAGCCCTCCTCTGAAAACTAGAGCCACCCACACTTAGTTTTGTTAGGTTTGGCCCATTTGACCTGTGTAATATTGCTGTCACTTCCAGAATACAACATTCTGAATCCCTTATAAGTTGTGCATTTTACAGAATGAAAAGCTTCTCTGTGTGTTTAAAAAAAAAGCCTCCCCCCCCCCAGCTTCTTCTTGTGATGGAGAACAAACAAGGAAAAAAATTTATAACTCCCTAAACTGATAGAAAATTAGCACAGTCATAAAAGGCGTATGTGGCTTCGGCAACACAGCTGAAAAGGAAAAATGAATAAACCTGCCACTCAGAAATTAACAGGCAGCGCCGAAGAATGGCTGCGGCCCCTTCGGCGCCCCGGCCCCTCCCCCCGGCATGCAAGTGCAAGAACAGCCTCAGCCCCCTTGCACGGGCCGAAAGGAGGGGCTCTTCTGTGGGTCCGTTCCTGCCGACGCCGTGGGCAGCAGTGTACTGCTATAATGTGCATGACTAGAGGATATCCTAAATTAATTTACATAGATATATAAATATATGCATGTGTGTGTATTTTGTATGAAATATGAAACCAGTGATTTCTTAGCCAACCCCTTAATTTGTCTGAAACAGCGCAGGCATAATGGAAACTGCCCACACATTTTTCCATTAAAAGTTACAAAGGGAAGGGAGGGGGGGGACTGGTGATGATAGAAAAACACATGCGCTCTCAGCTGTCACAGAAATGCCATGCGGCAACATACACCCGTTTGCTGGAAAACGTGTCATCGTTTTCCCGGTGCTGGTCTTCTTCCCGCTTGTGCCCTCCTTCCCACGCGCTCCAGGCTCTGGGCGTACGGAGGGGAGGGACGTGGCCCTGCCTCGTGCCTGTGCAGGTGCACGCGGTGAGCACGAAGAGCTCTGAGCTTGCCCGTATCTCTTTTGCTGGCTTCCGTGTCTTTCTGGATTTAAAAGAGATCGCCTTGCCCGTGCGGTTGCCCCTCACGCGGTGTCAGGTGATTGTGCGGGTGACTGTATGGAGCCTGCACCGTAACCTTGTCTGGGTGGGTTGTAAAGGAATGGCGCCTGCCGGGGGTCGTCCTGTGCACTCTGTCCAGCCTGAACGCCAGTCATTTTCTCCGCGGATGGATGAAGCGTGCCCCCCTGCTGCCACATGTATGCCGCCCCACGGACTCCAGCCTCCAGCTGGGGGCGGTTACTTCTCCCCCTCTCCTGCCCTGGGCTCGTCTGACCCTACTCAGTTGGAAGTGTCAGGTGTGTTGGTGGCGCATTGCGACCAACCCCACAGCCTCAATGGTGACGATATACAGGGAACAGGCAGTGCTGTGAGGCCACTGGCGTGGTCTGAAAGACCACTCTGTACTGGCAGTGCTAACCATTTTGCACAGCGGGGGGGTAGGGGGGGGAATGCATCTGGTAAATAACGCAGCGGGACCGTGGGGACTGGCTAACGTGTGTACGTTTCTCTCTTTCGCTGTATTGTCCCATCACCGATATGCATCCCTGCAGGTTGCATTAGTGGAATTTTGCTGCTCAGCAGCTGTCTGGGCCACGCGAAGCCAGGCCCGCTCACCCTGTTAACCACCGGCGGTAGGCATTCCATCCTGCCATGGCTGCGCCACGCGCCTCTCCCAGCAGCGGTACCAGCTTAGGCCTTCCCAACAACCTGGCCTTAAAGCTGGGTGGTGATCTAGATCTGCTGGTTGAGCAGGGTTAAAAATAACTGGGATGCCTTGACTGGTTCCTTTTGCTGCACAGACAGCTGAGCTTGCCCAAGTGCAGCAGGAGAGGCCGGGAGGTGAAAACACCCTACTCTGGCTTCGCTGGTGAGAAACAGGTCACGGAACTGCTCAGATATGGAGAGGTTGCTGTAGAGTATTTTAAGTTTCCTTTTGGGAAGCGGGATGGCTGTCGGCAGGGCAGCGGGGGCCTCTCTGAGGATTTCTCAGGGTGGAGACCGCGAGCCCTGTCCAGTTCTGCTCGTTTCAAACCCCCTCCTATCTTTGGTTGGGTCTTCCGGTGTGCCCATTCTGTGGTAACTTAGAAATGTAACTCCAGCTGCTTCTAGCTGCCGGCCTGCGCCTGGGAGGCTAAGTCCGCAAACCCTTCTCAGGTCTTCTAACATGAAGAGCTCTGTATTTAAGAGACTGAGCCCAATTTGGCCGTGGTGAACTCCAGCACCTTGCTAAGGACTACTGCACAAAGTCATTCCAGGTACAATTTTAGTCATTGGAAAGGAGAAAAAGAAAATAGTAAAGACAAAAAGCAGCCCAGCCCTGAATGGATCATAATTTATTATAAAAAAGACTGACTTTGGTTTTGATACAGACCGTTGGTTAAGACTGCAGAAGTGCGAATACTCTCTTGATCCGTGCTCCAGGACACAGCCTATGGAAGAACTGGTAGGTCCTTATCAGTGGGTATGAGGCTCCCTCAGAGTTTCCAGTCTTGGCAAATTATGAGTGGTAACACTTGAAACTTTGTGTACCATTTCATTTATTAGAATAATTTTTCCTCTTCCCTGATACTTTGCTATGTTCATTATTAATGGTGTAGCAGCATTCCTCAATCGCACCATAATTACTAATCCATAAACTGCAGGGATGTGTTTTAGATTTCAAGAGTTGTGACTGCCCTCTCACTGCACCCCCGAGAAACCTGAGACTGTTGTGTCCCCCCCACTGCCAAGTGAAGTAAATAGCAGTGCTTTCTGCCCCACGTTGCAAAAAATATCTGTCCTCCCTCTTAAGTGACTGATCTGGAGTTGCTGTTGCCTGTCATCCATCTGCTGTCAATTTAACTGGCTCCACTAGCTAGTGGCTCCTTCTTACAACCTTGCAAGAATTCACAAAACCTGGTTTCTATAAAAATTAAGGGGTGAGCCCCGTGTTTACGCTCTTGCTCAACTAACCATGCTCTGTTTCTACCAGCTAGCGCTAGAACATACCCCCGCCTCCAACTCAAGCCCACATCGAGGAAGGTCGGGTGACCTGGCCAAGAACTCCCGCTGCTGAAGTCACCTCCGTGGATCAGTTGCTGTCACACACACGCAGTAGCTTTGCCCAGACGCCGCACTTCTGGGCACCTGGAGCCTAGGCAGAGCACTGAGACTCTGCAGCCTGTCAGGACAGGTCTGGCGGATCTGGGAGAGCCTTTGCAGCAAATGCACCACGCGTTTGCTCGGAGCGGGTGTCCAAGGCCCCTGATGCTTTGCGATCCCCTGCTTCGCGCCGCCTGGGCAGAACAACACGAGCCTGACGCTTCCCAGGCTCAGCGGGCTTTTTACGCCCATGTTAGTGCTGGGGAGACCGGGCACACGTCTGCCCGGGAAGTTGCTACCAATCAGCACCTGAAAGGCCAACAGAGCTAGCAAAAACATCTACAGCATTTACGTGTGCATCTGTACAGCAGAAGGAATCGTCTTCCATGGCTGTCTTGAATCTTTCAGCCAAGACTGACTGCAATGCAGGATCAGCTTTACCACTGCGCGAGGTTCCACACGCAGTGCATGTATGTGCGTTAGTCCACGTGACCCAAACCAGGCATTTATCTAGTAACATTTAACCTCAGTTTTCCGAATGAAGACATTGACTTGCAGCAAGACAGCCTTTTACTGGATGGAACTGTATTTATTTACCCATGGTGTAATTTTATCTTTTGTAAGAATGCAGGTATCAGCTGCTTAATTACAGGATTATGTATGTAAACTTGCACTTTGTAAAAATTTGGAAGTAAAACCTTTGCCTAACAACAGTCTTATTCTTGGCAATTGAGTTCCATCTACAGAAGCCTTTCGTGTTAGAGACATATCCCACATGATATTGTTACAATTCAATAAATACTTTACAAAAATAATGCTAGCTTTTAAAAACATTAAGACATTTTAACTCACCAATAGTTTCTCCCAGACAGCTTCCTTGAAGAACAGCTTCTTCTGTAGGACGCTGTGCACTCAGCGTGTGGTGAATGGGGGAAAGGGCTGGCTGCATGCTTTACCTCAGGGAACTTAGAAATGTGTATTCCAATTTTCCCATTCTTTAAAAAAATAAATTTCTTTATTTTCTTAAAAGAAAGAAACAGGCAGATCTAAGCATTCTTCATATTAAAAATTGGGAAGTAACTGTGATTATTTTTTTTTTCCCTTTGCCATGGTTTCCGTCTCTGGCCTCACTCCTCCGAAGGCTTACAGCACGCCTGGTTTACCGGTAGCGTAAGACGTAAGCCCTGGCAGCTGCAGCTCCACATCCGAGATGTCCCCAGGAGTGAGCTGTTTGTAACTCTTGCAGAACCACTGCATTGGGACTTTTTCTGCTCCGTAGGAAAACCACGGCTACGTCTCCTGCAAGCCTACCCCGGGTGGACTGCAAAGACCTGAGCTAGAAGGTAACGGGAAGAATTCCAAGAAAAAAATCGCTAGTAACTGTCTATATTCACTTTTGAGTATGACCCTTCCAAAACAACCATCCTTCCTTTCTTAGATATGACTAGTCATGAAATCAATTATAGAGAAAACTGATGCTGTAGGTGCATTAATCTTGTAAACCGTTCCCATATGGAAGAGTACATTCTTCAATCCTATTGTTTATAACAACTTTTTAAGTATGTGCCCTCCTCAGCTGGGGCCCTGGGGCTGGATGGCGATGGCAGCTGCCCCCTGCCCCCCCACCTCACACTTATGTTACAGTCGAGGAATAAAATGAAATGCATGTTATTAAATGAAAGTTATTGCAGTATAAAACCCTACCAGGACAAGTTTTATGTATGTCTGTATGTAAAAATAGGTGTGTGCGAGATAGAGAGATATGTGTTTATAAATTACACACACTATGAAAAATACTTATGTATTATATTACAACTATATACATTCACTAGAAAGAAACGGATCAACCCCTCTCAAGGAGACAATGCAGCAGCCATTAGCAGTTCTCTGGCATCCGGGAAACGAATGCTATTTTGTGTCTGAAGAGGAGGAAAATCTTCTCAGTATTCCCTTGCTTCTTGAAATTGCTTGTAGTAGTCCTCGTCTGAAGGGTTTTCTGTACACTTCTGCCCGTTGTTTGGAGGCCGTGCTTCATTGTATCGGCTCCAGTCACCTTTGCATATAATCCAAGGCAGAATGTCCACTTTGTAATGGAGTTCTGCTGAGAATTCGATGCTGATCAGGTTTGGTGTACCTGCCCCTTTCCCCCTGGTAATCAGCTGCATGTTATCATCGTAGCAGCAGTGCTGTGCTGCGAGTGTGGTGCTTTCCAAAGAGAGCATGGAGCGGATGCAGTACCGTGCAGTGGGCTTATAAATCTCCAGTTTTTCCTTTGGACCACTTGCATCTTTCCAGCGAAAGTTTTTCCTCTTAATTCGATCATAGATTTCAGCAGTGCTGTAGGCAACTTCTCTGGGGTAGGAGCATGGGCAGCTGGGGAGATCATTGACCACCTTGTGCATATATTTCTTCAAGAACTCACTTTTGCAGCTCATCCATCTTTCACAGCTATCAGTATCTGTTAAGGGCAGGAAATGGCAACTTCAGATACATTATGCAGCATCCCAGTTCGTAGCATCAGTGATAACAACTGAGTGAAGCCCAACTGTTCAGCACCGGTGCTTCGCTTCAGAAGGGGCAGGCAGAGCTTGTCTCCCCGCCTGCATTGTGTTAATGTGCTGTCTTGTCAGGTAAAGAAATCACATGTGTGACTGGGTTTAGGGCCTCAGGCAGCCTGAATTATACTGCAGCACCACGCCAGTAAGAATCTCTGATGTTTCTTCTACCTGGCAAATTCTAATTTAGCTGCCGATATCCCCGTGCAGCATCAGAGACCCTTTCATGGGTTTACAAGTGACAATACTGAAATAGGGAAATCACAGTGATTTGAAGCCAGTCTCCAGCTTAATCCCATAGTCCACACACTCACCTTGTAAGAGCAGCAGATTCAGATGCTGAAGGATTAAGTTTCTCATGATGCTAGAAATACCAGGATGGCAAGCAAGGCCTGGATTACTTTTTCTGAAGTTCATTATTAAGCCCTAATTCAGTCTTTCTTTTAACTAACAAATAGTTTTTCTATCTGGTCTCCATCTTCCCAAAGGGGTATTTCAAGCAGCGGTAGTTCAAATGTATAGACTGACATCTTAGCTGGCAAATGCAGCCAAAAGCAATTCAGATTCTAAAAGGCTGTATGTGACATAATATTAGAGTGTCTGTACATTAGGAGGATTTAATGGCACCAGAGCCATGATTTATAGCTGGGATTAAAGAGATTTATAGACTAGTAGCATATTTAATACTGGTGCTTTATTATTTTGCAAGAGTCTGGGGAGAATCCATTTAAACGTCTCCTACCTAAAACATTATTTAAGATGTCTGCTTTCAAAAAAAACCCTGCACATCTTGCTCCACGCTTACTTAACAGGACTCTGGAGTAAGGCAAAGACTGGGACCTAAAACCCTTACAGCAAACATTCCTGCAAAATATTTACTTAGTGATCTGTGTCCTGTTTTTCTATCTCCTTAAGGAGTCCCATCCCGGCTGTCATTAACTATTGTGCTCCCCCACCATAGGAGGGAGGTGCCGGATTACATTATTTATCCAATTAGTCCAGCATCCAGTGTCTAAGAGTGGCCACACTATGGTTTCACTGGAGGGATGAAACCGGAGCATTATAGAAGTTGGGCTGAGTTTTAGCTAGATCAGTATCAAGTCATGCCCTATAAAATTGCTTTGGCTAGCCCTACTGCAGCACACACAGCTATAAAAGCTATGCATGCTCATAAAAGTCATTGTTATTTTTTTTTAATGTGACAGCTGTGCCTAAAATGCTTTTATAGCATCTTCCATTCGAGGCTATTTCAGCAAAATGCTAATCAGTGTTTGATTCCCCCCCTCCCTTAAGAGTGTGCAGCCTTACCGCTCTTTTCTGAACTAGGATAGAGAACCACCATTTTATAATGAAAGAAGCACAGAAATTTGCTAAGACTTAAGAGGAGAAAGATTCTACGACAGAAGCAAGCTAAGGTTCAGATCGTAAACTTAAGCAAGATAATAAATGGCCATTATTACTGATATTTTTAATGGTAAACTCAAAATCTTGTCCTGCAGCGAGAGTCAAAACAGGAAAACCAAAGGAAGTCTCTTATCTGCTACTGAAAGACTGACGAGGCTGCTTACCAACTTCAAACAGTTTGGTAGCGTTGAAGTCTTCACTTCCTGCGAGTAAGCTCACTTCTGTGGCAGCTGTCCGGAAGGTATCTTCGATCCCTAAGACAAACACGTGTCAGTGGTGGCAGTGTTTTCCTATTAAAACACAATGCAGTCAACTGCCTCCCTGCCATCCCCTCCTTCCCCAGTTCTGCAAGGTGCTTTTGTTTGCCCGGGAAGTAATCTGAAGCTGCTGCTGGAGGGAGCATTTGTTTAAAAATATAATGACCAAGGCACCTGTGGTGTTAGGAAGATAAAGCATTAGCTTAGCCCAAAGGTCAAAAGTTTTCAAGTTTTAGAGCTTAGGTTATATTTCAGCAACAAACTGGTCAGTTACGAACCAAGTGCCGGGACAGCAGAGCAGGAACCAACTTTGTCCTTCCTCTTCCCGATGCAAGGCTTGTCAGTATCTCCCAGTAATTTGGGTAGGAGCTTTGCATACACTTCACCAGCAGCCACCTGGTCAGCTCTATGCGACCAGCATCTCCAGAGCATGTGTCACAGGTGACTGACAAGATGAAAACAAGCTTCCTAGCGGAAGCTCTAAAGCCCTGGGCAAAACCGGATGTCTGAAGGAGACGGCCTTTGTGCCGCTTTCTAAAACAGCGATGTGCCTGAAGACAGGTGAGTAAGCTCATATCCGTATGTGGGCAACTGTTGTTCAAGAAGCACAAGGAGGAACAATGCTATTACAAGAAGACTGGCGCTTGTTGGTGTCTCCCAGTGCTAGGGAGTTGAAAGGTGTGAGTAGGCAAGAGATAAATAGCCTCTCCAGTTGGTCCTATCCCCCCACCTATAGCAATCAGATATCAGGAACTTAAAATATCAGGATCTTCCGACAACCTCCAGTTAAGTGTTCGCTATCAGTAGAGAGAAACACAGATTGCCAGAAAATGCATTAAATTGATCCTGCTAAAGTCAACATCCTTTCATTGTGGCTTTAGTTTGGCCTACCTACCAGCCTAATGTTTCCCTAATGTTTCTCTGCCGCCATGTAGCCTTAGAACAAATGTCTCTTCAAAGAAGTATTTGAACAGGTTTGGTGGTTGTTTTTTTTTTCCTCTCCATTGAATTAAAGACCTCCAAAGAGAGCAGAAAGCTCTTTAATATGTGATAACTATATGGTTAATAATGAAGTCTGCTCACCATCCATCTTCTTGCCAATGAACTTTCTCCTGATCTCCTGAACTGGGGCATAATAGCAGCTTGCAAAGCTTCAAAACAGCCTCAGGCAGCTTTTCAATAAAATTATCATAGGGTTTTGCCTTAACTCCAGCAGTAGATGCAGAATAATAGATACCCAAGTACCCATTACAAGGCAGTAATTCACTGCTGGAATTATAAACAGCAGAAGCTGAGCTTTGCCCTTGTAATTTAAAAAATGTCAGCACAGCCTCAAAGAGTGAATATATTTTCCTTGCTGATCGTTGGGGGTCTGTTATATGACATAATATACTCTTTCAAGTTTGCCACTGTTTGATGCTAGCTGGTAATAAATACTGGAGAATATAACTGAGGGCTACATGCTTTCTTCTGGAATTAACCCCTTGTTATTGAGGTTTTAGGTTGTATGAGAGCATCCAGAAACATTTTTCTCCTGAACTGCCCAGCAGCCATTACCTTGCAACGGATGCATGCATCTGTCTGTGAGTGAGAAACTTCTCTTCAACTCTTTCTCTGAGGCTCCTAAGTCTTCTCTCCAGCACTGCTGACATTTCACTTCCCATCAAAAAAAACCTGACCCCCAGTTTAAGAATTTCTGCCTTTCAGAATCATTAAGTAAACTCAGTGAAATGCATACCACTGTGGCATGTGTTTTTACTTCTCTCCGATCTTGGGAAGTAATGAAATCGCACATATCCCGTGCATTGTGGCAACTAGTGCATCGCTGCATTACAAACTTGCCTAAAGCCAAACACACAGCAGCATTTAAAGAACATAATGGGAAAGTTTTCCATAGCAGCTTTAAATTGCTATGATGTGGGTTTGAGTGCTCAGCCCTGCTTTCACCAAAGTGAAAACTGCGTGATGGTAAAGGGCACCTCTGTTACTGGTATTTAAATGTCAATGACTTTGGGTGGGTAGGAGCTAAGATACAGCTCCTTGGCCATGTTTTCTGAATACATTCAAGCCAGAACTATACCTTCCTTCATCCCATTGTGCACAGCTGTTGCAGGACCAAACTTGCTGGTTTGTAATTCTCCATTTGTCAAGCAATGTGTAATGAACAGAGATGACATTTCCACCTTAACACTGACTTTCTAGGACAGGAAATTTTGTAGCTTAATGCCCAATGAACCCCAAATCTCTGGAGCGAAAGGCAAAGCAGGTATTTAAAGTATTTCATATTAAAGCACATGGAGTCTTAAAGCAACTCTGTATACATTAGGCATAAAACTTAAAAGCCATATAACTGGGGGGGGAGCTGTTTGTTCACAACACAGGCATACCCATTCACTGCACGGCAAAATAGGAGCTCGCTGAGGTAACAGTCAGCACAGCTGTTTCGAAATTCTAAAATTAATACAAATTTGTTTCAAGAGGGTGGATTACACCCTTTGGAATACAACATGTACTGTGCACAAAAATGACTGCTGTACCCTAAAAAAAGCCCGTATTCGTCTTTTAAGTCCCAGGGGATAGTAGACTGCATCTAACAGCATATTATTACTAGCAAGGAACCTGCCATTTCATAAATGGCCTTGAAAAGCAGCGTGTCTCTTCCTGCCGAAACTCTTACCTAGCCAGGGAACAAACGGGCCCCAGGCTTTGTGCACAGGAGGGGTCCCCTCCCCGCCTCGCCTGCCCCTCCCCACTCCCCCCGACAGCGGTCACCTGAACATGATCGCACCTGGGCAGTTGGGCCTGTCGCAGGTCCGTGACTCGGTGGCAGTGCAGGCGTACCCACAGGACCGCATCCGCTTCTGATTGCCACTCCCGCAGGTGACGCTACAGAGGGACCACGGGCTCCAGTCTCCCTCACCATCAATGTAATCTGCGTAAGAACAAAGATGAGGAAGGAAATGAAGAAACAAAACTCCTACTAACCAAACCTACTGTGTAGTGTTTTTTATTATGAAGGCAAAACAAGAATGGAATCCAGATGGCTCTACCTGAAGCTCAGGCTAAATGCCAGGCGTAAGCCTGCTGTTTAAATGGTTTTCACACTTGATGCTCCTCAGGGAAATGCATGCAACATTATTTGAAAAAATATTTCCTTTCTCTTTTGACCTTTTGGCAGCTGAGAATCCTCAGCTGCAAAGCTGGGTCATGAACTAACACTACACATCTATTCACATAATTTCCCTGTATATAGGAATATGTTTTCTGACCACAGACTAATCAGGCACAGGGTAAATGAAGTTTTCTTTTTCTTCTTTTCAAAACTCACAGCAATAGCACAACAATGCTCACTTAATTAATTTCTAGGACACAATGAATGTTGGACTATGGGAGGGTCATGCGTGAAAATTGCAATTTTGCTTTTCAGGCCCTTGAACGGGAAACAGATATTACAGGAATACTGCCATGAATATAGGGAACCGCATACGCATCTTGCACCCAGAACACTATGCAATTTGTAGTGATTCATATGAATTACTAAATAACGTCAAATCCAACCATTTACTAGCAGGAACCTTCTGAAAACAAAACACGACTTTATTCTCTTCTGGTAGACAGCCAAGGGCAAACGATACCAAGTCTACACCACCATGGCTTGGTGCCACTCTCAGTATCTAAGCCCCTTAGAACCAGTCTCCGTTGTTTGCCGAGTTAACCGTTGCACATCCCACCTTGGGAAGGCCACCAAATGGAGTCCATGAACGAATCCTGGTTTTCTTGCCTTCCCACTGGCCTCCCCGGCTGAGCGTGGGCTCTCGCTAGGGAATGTCTGGCTTCATGGCTTTCTCCGGAACCTACAGGAGATGTTTAACTGACCCTGTGATCATAACTTGCAGCCTTCGCTCATTTGGGTTAAACCAGCACTGGTAGCAAAGCAAAATTGGGTTTAGTGACTCTGAGGCAGCCCTGCTCTATAGCTATAGGCTGAATGCGTACGTACAGGAAAGACACAGGGACAGATCCCTCCCTCCACTGGCCTCTGTGCTACACGCGATCCCCGCTCCCTCCCCACTGCCATGCTGTCTGTGGGCTTCCTGAGCTGGTTAGTAGAACACGTAACTTGATTTGTACCATATGTAATGACTGACGACAACTCTGTGGGGTGCTATTAAACATTTACTGCCAGCAGTATGAGAAAGTTATATATCTCTCTTGTAGCACACTGCCTAGATGCGAGTTCCTCGTGGCAGGGACCTTATGTGCTTTTCCTCCTTTTCTTATGCTGCTGCTGACTGGGAAGCCACCACACTTGAATCAGGTGTCCGTGGTGCGATGCGGGTGGGAACATGGCTACCGTCTGTGCACACAGACCCGTGGTTCTGGGATTTGCCAACAGGCGGGCACTACAGCAGTCTGAAGAGGCATAAGACACCTTAGGAAAATGTGAGCCGCTCTTTTCCAACTCTGGATTCTTTTCGCCACATGGCTGGTGAGGAAGAGGGAGGATGAGCGGGTGCAATGCTTGTCAAAGAGCCTGGCCTGGGAGGCCCAGGAAGGGCAGGCAGAGCCATGCAGTGCTTTTTGGCAGGTGTAGGACGAGGCAGATGATAGAGCCGTGAAACGTGTGAACGGATCAATGGGTGGAACTAGCATATAAGCCCTGCATGGGCAGGATCTGCTGCTACAGCCTCCTGGGCAAAGCCAATGGCACGGGACATTTTAGGTCAGCCAAAAGGCCAGGAGTCTTTTCCAGTTAGTCAGGTGTTCTGGTGTATGGCAGAGAGCTCTAGGATAATTGTTAGGCCTACCTACCTAGTGTTTATAATGCACTATGAAACACACAGTACCTTCTGTTAAGTATACCATGTTAGATTTTTCAGCTAGAGCTCAACCTGCTCTTCCTGTTTTTACATTTGTAATTCTTATTTTTTTTTTCTACCACAATTATTTGTGAAAGCAATTTTATTTTACCCATATGAATACCTACCTAATATGTGAGTTCTTGGCAATAAAGTGTGCCCACAAATAAATGCAGGTGCAAGAAGAAGGGATAGACTTTAATCTTCTGGCCGCAAAATTTAAATCGTATGTATGTTTAAATACAACATTCCATGAAAAGTCTCTCTCAATTGTTAAGGCTCTAGGACTTAAAAGTTAACCAAAACAGGGGAAAAATCAGACTGAATCAGTGCATGACAGCCACTCTGCAGTATCTAGAGAACGCAACAGCGGTGCCAGGGTAAAAGGACTGTGGCTTTGAAACCCCGCTCTAACAAAAAATCTTCTGTATTTACATGCAACTTAAATCTGAGAGACTCTGAGCTACCTGTGGGCACATGTTACTTCACCTCCCTCGAGCCATGCCCTTGTGGACAGTTACCGCCCGTTGGGGCAGTGAGCAACTGCAGCTCCCCTCTCTGTTTCTGGTTTCTGCAACTATTTCATACAACAAGCTGAAAACAATTGTTTTCGCCATGACACATCTGGAAGAGAATCACACACGCAAATACACAATGTTCCTGCTGCATGTGCCACTCCCCACACATGCACCAACATAATTCATCTTATTTGTGTATCCACCAAATACTACCACGTTTTAGATCTTGCTTATTTATCCAATAATTATATTTTGGTTCCCAAACCACCGCACGATTCTAAATTTGTACTTATCCTTACTCTAAAAATAAATATGAAACCTTGTTTCTCTTGCTTTTAAAAAAAGTACGCTCAGGACTGAAAAAAAGGTCCTCTTAGGGGATAACTGGTATGATTTTCAAGATTATAGACTTACTAGTGGAATGCAGCTACCACAGTACAGCTTGTGCATCTGCACAGATTTGTATTTAAAGGCTGATGAACAAAAGCCACATGTTGAAAAATTCTATTTTGCTTGGCCTACTTTCAGCGATGCCTCACCATTCTCATTTCCCCCAAACTCGTTTTTACAATCCCAAGATGCCCATAAGAGGCCTGGAACGCAAACTTACCATACTCCGGCTGCTCCTTGGACTCAAATGTCCGGTGACTGGGTGCATGACTATCCCACCCACCGAGAGGGTTTAGGAAGTTGCTGTCCTCAGTAGTGCTGTCATACTTGTAGTCCTGGTCACCACTGCTCATGCGAGTCAAGGTGGAGGACCGCTGCCACCAGTTTCTCCAGTCAGGTGATGGGACTGGCCAGCTAGGCTTGCTGCTCTCTTTCTGCAGATCCTTGTCTGTCTCGGTGTCGGGGCCATCCACCACTTCAATGGTAACCTATGGGATTCAACACAGAGCAGCCCGTCCGTCAGCATCTCCTCCTAGTTGGTGGGAAACTTTCTACACAGGGAAGACAAATGACCAGTGTTGCCTTGCAAAGGGGCTGTGTAATACTGTAGGTTTGCATGTTGTAAACCATATGCGGATTACTGAGCCCAGAGATATGCAGCAGCTGAGTGGTTCCTGCTGCTACCTCTGCTGAATCAGACCTTGGAACAAAGGCTAGGAAAAATCCCGCACGAAGTAATAACCCATGCTGTGCCTAAAACCTTTGCAGCAGAATTTTCTGCCTTAGGGGGAAATGATGTTTAAACTCGAGCATATATGCCCACAAAAAAGAAACCCAAATCTGTGGCCCTAATTGCGTTGAGGCTCCATTTGAGGCAAGCATGAAGCACACCAGCGTGCAGAGCCCGTCCCAAGGACTTGGACTGACGCAAAACAGGGCCAAGTCAGGCCAGGAACGCAGGGTTTGCATCCTCCTTGCCCTCTAGTGGCAGCTCAGCCCATCCCCTTGCACGGCCTCCCCACAGCACCAGCGTTTCCATCACACAATGGCGTGGGCTGTCACCACCATGTGAAACCACGCTCTGCGGTGATGAGAGCCCACAGCTCTTTCAACCATCACCGAGTAAGTCACTTGCTGCTAAGCCCTCTGAAGCAGGTCCTCTTTCTGTGCTGGAGAGTGTAATGACATACAAACATCTACGGTTTCTACAGGAGCCCAGAGCCGAGATTCAAAGTTTGCTGCCCAATTCCCTCACAGACATCACGAATGCAAGTGTAATTCTGCATAGGAACAACCCTTGATTACTCCTTTTCTGTGCTGAACGATGTGTAATTATGAAACTGTTGGATAAATAACGTGCATGCGTATGGTGCCTGTTTAGGTAGAAATAAGAACTAGCCATCAGAAACCTTGGCTCTGTGAGTCGTGAAAGCATAGCGTGGCCACAGATAAATCATAAAATGCTCTGATGCTTCACACTAAACCATGATAGAGACGTGACTATCAGACACACCTATAATGTTTAATAGGTGCGGCGGTATTCTTCATGTGTTACAGATTTACACAGCAGTCTTTCAAGACAGTACTCCATGAAAATCAGCTTGTGTAAAACCAGGAAAACCAGAATAATGTACTATTATGCTAAAAGTCATTTACATGGCTCTATGGATTTGTAGTTTGGATAAAAGATTTAGTTTTATACAATGGTTACTAATAAAATCAGAAGACACACACACAAGAAAAAGAAAAGAGTGCCTGTGTTTCTTCGGCTACCTGTGAGCCACAGAAGAGTGGGACATATAGGAAGCAAAACAGAACTGCTGCCACGGCTTCATAGCTGCAGAAGCCTGTCCTTTTTTGGAGAAAGGATATTTTGCATCTATTTCATGCTTCGCAGTTGACCATAGACCAAGCCATTGAAATGAAACAACTTTGAGGCTACTAAGAAGCTCCACTGGGAGAAAGAGCAAGAGTGAGGGAAAGTGCAGTTGTCAGCCTAATAGCATCTTTACACAAGAGAGATTTTACTCCCAGACTAAATATGGCATTGGAATGATTACTTCATTAAACCTCAGCTTCTACAGACCAAGAATTAAAATGGATTTCATAAGTTTGAAAACATCAGGGTTAGTTCAGGGATTGAAAATCGTTGCATCTATCCAAGCAAAACAGAGTTTTCACAATAAGTGAAAGGAAATAGTGTTGCCGAGCAGCTAACACTGTGCACTGCTGGCCAGTCGTGGGGCTTTAGTGGTGCCCATGTGAAAAATAGTATGACTCTAGTACTTTAGTGGCAAGTATTTTTAAGACCACATTACCTTTCAAGCAATGACTCAGCAAAGTGGGGAAAAAAATGTATCTCATAAAAAAAGACAGGGAGCACTTGATAATAATTCCATTTGCTTTGTAGTTCTACGATAGCAAGTCAGAACGAACTCACATTCTTTCAGCCAGGTAACAGTTTGAAGAACCACAGGGATTTGATTTAAAATACTTGCTCAGGACGCCAAGCCAGTTTGAGCAAAAGAGGTTTTGGAGGGACAGAGAAACTTCTGTTGAGCTGTGTGCTACACTGGGAAGAGAGGCAGGTGTAACGCACAAACTTCCAGGCTCATGAGACCCCACCAGACCTCCAAGAGCACTGCCATGAACTTACTTACTTTCAAGACATGTCTGTGCGATCAGACATCCCTCTTTGGCATGTTTTTACTGCCAAGGAGCCTTACTGCAAAGGCCTTTAAAATGAGTTTTCCAACACACAGCCTATTTAAAAAATGAACATAACAAAAGCAAAAATCCAGTGTGGCAGTCTGACACACACCTATATTCCTCTCTCCACTGTTTTAAGCTTTGATTACCAAGTTGTTTGTTTAACATGTGGCATAAAAACCATAGAGTGAAAGAAATTCTATAAAGAATCCTGGGACTGTCTGAACTGCCACTGTTGGAAATTAAAAAAAGACAGCTTCAGTCGACTCTAGTTCTGCTTGTTGTCAGGGACTCAGCTATGGTCTGCCCAGCCCCATTTAACTCTAACGGACCTTATAGAGGCAGGGGGCAATCCTAGGAATCCCTCCATGGGATGACTCAAAAGTTAGGGCAGACGTCTGAGAAGAGGCTGCTGCTTCGGGTGAGCAATTGCTCCTCTATCCCAGTCTAAAATTTTGAAAAATCATCATTTGTTGAGTTCTTCACAGTACTTACAGAGAGCCCTAACAACATTAGCCTGTGACTATACATATCCATATCCATGATACAAACATGTATGTTGTTTGATCAGTTTCTACACCGGGGGGTGTTTATAAAAAGGAAAAAAGAAATCAGATCTAGAACTAGAGTCATTAAAAATGGGCGTTTAAAGCAGCTCTGGAAAAGCTTTCATGCTGTATAACTACTCCAACAAAAACATCTCTCAAAAATAAAAAAATAGACGTCTCTTAGAATTTCTATCTTGGAGACTGTTTAAAAGCCTTCATTTTCTCTGTTTTCTTCTTCCAGTGATTATCAAGACTGTAAAGATTATTATTTTTTCTTCAAGCATCCCAAAACGTTTGTGGTAACATTGGTCCCGTATAAATCCACAATCATCTCCAGAAGTATTCAAACCTAAAATGAAACCTCTTTTATGGTGGTGTCAGCTATAAATAAGGATGTTCTGCTAAAAATTGTTAAAAACAATTGGCATAGGTACATTACAACAACAGATTTGCAGTCAATTTCTAATGAAACAAATGTATCAAGCACAGATGTCTTGAGACACCAACATCCAATTTTCTCCTGGCCAAAAATATACAGAAGATAAATATTTTCCCTGCCTGTTGGAGTGCACAAAAAGTTCTGTGTATTTCGTCCTGTTTACTGAGACAACGTTTCTGAATTCACTTTAATGGTGTAAACATTGCCCTAAGCAACTGGAAGGTTATGTTTCCGGAAGAACTACATTTGCAATACTGTGCAAGCACTACGACATTTCTATCTTCTTGTTTCCTTCACACAAGTGGTACAAATTTGCAACGCAGAAGTTGCCATTCCGTAAAGGTGGATATGCGCAAGTCAGCAATGAGGTTAACTGTAACAGCAGAGCAGGAATTTTTTTAATTTAAGACATTGAAATAGTAAATTTAGGTTCACACCACACAAGAACTTCAGTAAAAATGGTATCAACAGTGACACCAATTTACTTCCGGTTATGTCATGACAGCTCACTTAGAACAGTTTTCTGGACTTGATAAAAAGTGAAAGACCACCAAAATTTGCTGGGAGCACAGAAACAACGTGACTTGAAACGTGCAATTTGTATGTAATGTTTGTCAATCCTAATTGCACTCTGATGGGCTTAACTGAAGCCCAGAATTAAAAATCTGTACCGAAACCCAGCTCTGAATTTTGCTCTCTGCAGCCAGGTCTCGTTACACCGTGACATTGAGAGATCTGTGCAGAGGTAGTAACAGCCCTGGTATTGAAGGTGGTTTAACCGTGGCCCTCTGGCACCCCGCTCTGCCTGGACCAGTCTCTCCAGCCTGCTAAGAGGACTAGCTAGCTCCCGGCACGGCTGCGCCGAGCTCCTGGCACTGCAGCTAGCTGCAGGAGAGATGGTCTGGGGAGCAGGGACCTCTCCATGTACAGACCCAGCCCAAGGACCAAGAAAATGAACACGTGCTCTCTGCTTTTCTGGGTCTTAATTTAATGATAGAGACAATCGCTTTGCTACTACCTTAAACTATGAGGCCTTAAAGGCATTACAATAAGCACTACTGCAGCCCTCCAATTCTTACTGTGCCAGACTAGGGATGAGATGTACTGGTCAGAGCTTGGTATTACAGATACTGCTGAGTCTTCCGTGATGATACTGAGAGGGTGTTGCTTTCCAATGCAGTAAAACCAGCAGTTTCAAATGACAAATACAAATGCTACCTAAAAAATACATCTAATAAAGTGTGTTAAAAGTGGCATGTGATAAATAGGTGGAGGTGAAGGAGATGGCCATGGATGAACCCAGAGACGAGATGGTTTGAAGTCTGCAGTTCTTTTTTAAAAGCAGATCGTAACAGCCTTGTTTCCCTGTAGTTGTGCATGTTGCTAGAGGAGTGGGTGGTTCTGTGTAGAAGTTCTTTTAAGAGAAGGTAGAAACTGAATAGGTAACAAAGAGAGTAACTAAAGCTAACACAGCAGCACTGGAGTGGGATGACTGGTGGATATGGCCCACAGGCCTCATGCAGAATGATAAACACAATGCATCACCAAGCAGGCAGCATTAACTTCTTCTGGCCTAAAATCACTCCCAACAATTATTACCAATCCTGTGACTCAAAGTGAGGATAATAATCACAACAGATTTAATCATACACTTATTTACTTCAGTTTCCCAGGGCACGTCAACATGTTTTTAGGACAGGAATCCTACCTAACTTTGCACAGTTTCTACTTGGAACCTGTCACCTCATCCAAAATGTCTAACAACACATCCATTGCAACTGGAACTCACCCAGCTGTGTTTCAGGTATACTTGTTGTGAAGCTTGATCAAGATTCAAGTTCTCAGAATAGCATTAATGTCAACAAAATGCCCTTGCCCAACAAACAGTGAGGAGTTTTCCCTTTTCTGCTCATTTGTCACGGTGTCGAGCACTCCTAGGAAAGCAGCAAAGCGGCGGGACAAGAGAGAGCAGCTCACTACCTGTTACAGTACACAAGCCTGGGAAAAAGTGGGAGGACAAGGGCAAGAGCTCAATTGCAAGTTGAAGCATCTGGCTCCAAACAAAAAAATCAGCTGCAGAGAAGAGCTGAGAGGTTGTAGAAAGCTGGTTGGAACAGATGAGAAAAACTCATCAGAAATGAAAAATAAGCAGGTTCCTGGTGTATGTGACTTCATTCTGTTACTCAGATGTAAGAACAATTCCACCTTACTCTGAATAATAACCCTGCCCAATTACAAGGCCTGCATAGGCATCCCTCAGCTAGTTCATCAACGGAGTGCAAACCTACATGACAGGGATTTTTGACTTGTGAAAGGAAATCCAAAGAAAAGGGGTGATCAGTTTTTGTAATCACCTTCTCATCCAGAAGTCTTCCAGGCATTGACAGGATTGTTAAAATGACAAAAAAAGAAGAAAACAAAACACCCCAAAACAAACAGCCAGTCTTTGCTCAACAGCAGCTACTGCCGTTACTCTCAAACAACCAACGCAGAAGCAAGGCTAAAGCATAAAATGCCACTTGAAATGATAGATTTTACAAGGCTAGACCGCCACAGAAAGATGAGTAAGTGTCACCTGGTCTTGCACGCAAAGAATCAACTAGCATTTGGATTATTGCAGCTCCGACTTTCTGAGGGTTTTCTAGAAGACAGTCCACTATACTTATATTTGATTATCACTTGATAAATACGGTAGCACCTGGGGACGCGTTAACTCTCTGATTTCCTGTGATGGTGTTCTGATAGCCACAACTTCCTCCCTGAAAGAGCACACAGCCAGGGCATGACACAGCAATTGCCACCTCACAGGAAACCAGAGAAGGAACGGCCGTAAAGAGAACTCACTGGAGTATCTTTTTGACCTGCTTTTTCAGGCTGAGTTTTATGTCTGTTTTTAAATTGTTTTTAAAATGTCCAGGTATAATTTACCTTAAAAATGTTATTTTTGGGCTGTGCAGGTTTGTACTAGTAGCAGGGGAAAGAAGTTCTGGATCTTTGAGAAGTAAATGGGGCCATTGTGCTAGATTAACATGCACACAGGCTTTTTTCTCCTTTCCAACCTCACTGTCCTAGGAGGACTTTTAAGTTAACACCCCTGGATTGTAACCTACAGACCCCGAAGCCATTGTGCCAAAAGAAAAATGAGTACCAATTCTGCTCTCACCTGCCAAACAGCTGATGAGAAATTTGCAAGTCAACGAGTGTCATTATTTCCATTCAGAGCAGTAGGGTACTGTTTAACGAGCAAGAATTCACTATAATCCTGTTTTCCCCCCAAAAGTAGGCCACCTTTTACAACCTTTAGGCAAAGAAATAAACTTTCATTGACTCTGTAAGGAATTAATGGGAGTTTTATCTCCATGAGGCCTGACCTGCTGCAGGACTGTCAGCCAGGAACTTAAAAGTAGCTTTGTATTTACGCACCTAAGTGAGCAGATTAAATGTAATGCAGAACTTAGGGAGCCTGTTTCTGAAAGAGCTGATCCTTGTGCACAAGAGCTCTGAGGTTAATGTTGCCCGATGTTTACAGGACTAGGCTTCCCAGTTCTCAGAGTCCAGCAAAACTGCTGGCATAGTTGGCTGACACATTTCCAGGATCAGGTGGTGGAAAAAGAGGTCATAGCAGAAGCAGCTACTATAAAGACAGCCAGGGAAATGTTTCCATCTCATTTGTCTATTCCCTGCATCTAAACATGAAATACTGTTACCGATCAGAGAAGGGGTTCGTTTTCTCCTGGCCTCCTCTGCAGTTTACATACTGTTCAAACAATGCTATTACACTATTTACCTCATGCCACAGTCTAGGGCCCCTATAGCTTCCCTACCTTCCCTTCCTAAGGCTTTCTGGAAGGCTTCTCCTAGCGTGAGGGATGTGTACAGTCACCACATGTTGAACATGTTTACTACCTTGGCCCGTCAAGTATTGGACCTGCACTGGATCCAAATCTGCTAGGCTTCTTAAGGTTGAAAGCCATCTATGACGTAATGGAGTGTCAGCTTGGAGACAGCATGTTCTCGCCTGATCATGTTGGTCCCTCACCAACAGAACTATTATATCTTTATGTATGTACTTCTTAGACATATCAAAAGGATGGTAATTTTGTGGGCTGAGGGACTATATGAAGCCAGGAATTAATTTAACCAGAAAACCAGTTCTATTAGTGTATTTGTTTTTATAAGCACATCTTAGGCAGAGCAACATTTCAATTTATTGTTTTGGTTAAAAAAGACTGCTTATTAATGCCAATTTTGCTTTAAGGCTCTGAATTAAAAAACAAATCACTCATTTTTTCCTCTTTCTAATCCTTGAAGTTTCAAGATGCAAGTGGCTTGTAAGAGGCCATTCCAACCCCCAAAACAGTTTGAGAAATAACATATAACAAAGTTTCTTGCAGACAACTTTTTTTTTTTACTCCAGGCAGCTGCTGCAGAAACTAACTTTAAGTCCCAGTTCTATACAGAGGATTGCATTTGGAACTGAAACTTGAAGACTTGTTCTCTCATAACCTTTGGGGATGGTTGCATTTTATAGTAGCATACCAAAAGAGAATCTGTTCACAGACAAATTTTGCAACAGAGAATTGAAAACAGGATTTAAAATATCCATTTAATATCAACAAAGAGAGCATGTTCTAAAATGGCAATAGCAAAGATGGCTTTAGTATCGTAATATAGGTCTATATTGATACCCACACTTATGCAATCAACACTATCCAACGAGAAATTCAGAAAAAAAAAAGTGCATTCACTTAATACAAAAAGTATATGTTATATTATATTCTATTATATTCTATTATATTAATTATTATATACATTCTCTCTTGGAGCTATTGGTAGGGAGACAGGGTGTTCTGACTGGATGTCATGGAAACCAGGCTGAAAGTTCTCTCGGTTCAGAAAAATAATTTTGTGCAGCTCATAAAAAAATCACACATTAACATAAATTTGTACCTGAATGTTGGGATTCTGCCCATTGATATCTGCTTTTGACAGGTCAGGGAAGTTTGGGAGATCCAGGAGGAAAGATCTGGGTCCATCTCTTTGCAAGGACGTATGCCCGTTTTCCTGCCTGAATCGCTGCTTAGGGAACGGCCGGTGGGCAGCCTGGAGATCAGGGTATTCTCTTCTGTCCTCAGGGTTCAGAGTGAAGCTGTCTTCAGGAGAACGATCATCTGCAGTGAGTGTGTTCTGGGGAAAAAAGCAACGCACTATAACAACAACTGAGAGAGCGTGCAGTCCTGCCAGTGCCCCCGGCTCCAGCTTCGTGCCAAGGACGGCTGCAGCGCGGTACAGAAAGCCTTGCAGCACACAGACCCCTGGCTCGTTACAGAAACACACAGGATTTCGGACCAGTTTTTTCTAGGGTGCTCACAAGTTTGGTATCTGAGTCTCACTGGAATATACTTAGTTACAGTGGTGCAAATCCGTAATCATCTGACACCCAATAAAACTGAGTCAGACTTGGGCGCTTAGCTCCTTCAGGCTCCTGTAACATTCCAGCCTTGCAGTGAGCACCTACACATGGACACAAGCATCTAACTTAAAGTGAATCTGGAAACATGAAGCTCTGAAGCAACCCCTGGGAAATCAAATTGTATCACGTTGAATGTGTCCCTAAAATGGTGAAAGGTATCTTTATTACAAATGGGTTTAGTTTCCTTTGTTCCAAAGTGGAGCAAAACCACTGCCTGCCAAGTGCACGTTGAAACTTACGGTATGAAAAGATCCAACCCCTGACTGGCAGTCTCTCCCTCTCTCTCAGCCTGCAACAACTTCCATCTCGTTGCCTCTGTTCCTCACCCAATTTCTCTGGTCTTGAACATCTGAACCTTCCTTCCTCTGGGATCTCATTTTCATGTTTGCCTAATGGTGGGATTGAATTTCACCAAGTGGTGGGTCAGCGGTTAATGCTTTTGTTATTGTTGAGCGTACTTTTGGGTTTTGTAGTATATTACTGCAGGCTGCCTTCGAACCAGTAGCACTGCTGCCACTGCCTTTGACCTCACCAAGGAGATAGATACATTTAATACCAAAACACTCGCTTCCTTGGTTAGGACTGGTCTGGGGACTCGGGGGAAAAAAAAAACAGCAGACAAGTCCAATCTTCTTATGGCTACAAAAAATGCGTGGGGCAGATTCAGCACAGGTTTTCCTTTTGACTCAGCTGAAAAATTTTAGGCTTGAGGTCTCAGTATGACTGCCTGGGGAGCTTTTATTTTCAGTTCATAAAGAGACAGCGAGCATGGAGAGGGTAAATGTTAAAGACCTATCTTTTAAAACAAGCACAATTAAAGTGGAATGGCCACATGTGGTTCTGGCTCTACTGAAGCATATTTTTGCCAGCATTTCTGGTTAAACGCAATCTCCATCCAGCTCCCCTGGCTCAAATTAAGCTAGCATACCTTTTGTTAAGCTCTCAGATAGATAACAGTTCCAATGCCTTTTCTTTTATTTCGTGTTTATTTGCTTAGAAAGTTCTACATTGACCTTTGAAGCAGTTTACAATATAATCTGTGCACATTACAGGGAAGTATTCAGTGAGTTAAATAAACCAAGATTTAAGAGTTAATCTGTGACTAAGTGAAATCGTCTCAAGCAAAAACTAAGGTGGTTCTCCTCTCCCCTTCTTGCTGCATTGCATTTGTAAAGACCAGAATCAGATTTAGCAGAATTAATGTCGTCTTGGTATTTTCATGATCAGAATGGTCACACTCTGGAAGTGCCCCAAAGGCATTATATGACTATCTACAGCAGGGGTGCAAAAAGTTCATTCTGAACTAGTGTATGTGTGCCGTCCTAGAAATGTATGTGCTCTTGACGGTCCGCACTGCTTGAAGGCTAAACCAAGAAGGCTTCTCTGTTGAAGACCAGATAGGACTTTCAGATGCCTTTGGTGGGCCACCCATTAACACATCCCTTATTCAATATAAAGTAGAAAGCAAATCACACAGCAGCAAGCTCCGGGAAACAAAATTGAGGGCTAACTTTAGGTTCCTTACCCATGTGCTAGTACTTTAACTTAACACTTATTAAACAGAATTTAACTGAAAACTTCTTGGCGCATGAGGATTAAATGGCTTCTCAGTTATGTCTGACTAACAACAAGGTGTAATTGTGCTGTTATTAAATTACTTCAGACAGGAACCAAAAAAAATGTGGTACTTAAACTACGTTTTTCTGGGATATCACACCCATAATCTTACCTTTATTAAAAATAAAGTGAGATTTTATTAAAAAATAATAAAATTCTCACGTATGATTTCATACTTTCCCTCTATGCTTGCCACTTCAGGGGCATCGTGATTCTCCACATTAACATACCATACAGCTAGAGCTGGCCAAGGACTTTAGAGACCCACATTTAATTCTCTGATAAGACTTGCTGTGTGATCTTGGCAGGTCATGGTCTGTCTGTGCCTTGGTGGGGATAACAGTACTTCCCTTCCTCACTGTGATGTTTGCGGGGAGCTCAGCAACTACAATAATAAGGGCTATATAAAAAGTTTTTAATAGTGTCAGACAGATGGAATATCACATGGAGTTAGTTAGAAAATTGTCATGGTGAAGTAATGACATCAGGCTGATCGGGCCCACTACCAAGCTGCTTGGGGCAGGGACTGTCATTAATTACAGACTGAATGAGTTGGGGTTGTTTAATGTTAAAAAGAAAAATGGAGGGGGGGGGACATGATAACTGCCCTGCACCACAGGCTGCTGCAGCGAGGAAGGGGATGGACAGCTCTGCTCGCTCAGGGTGGACACGGTCGGAAGACCCCGGTTCAACATTAGGTACACATCTCTGACGGCAGTGACAGCCAAGCTCAAGAGCAGCCTTTCTGGGGGAAACATGGAGTTTTGTCTTCAAGAGCAGGTTTGACCAATGCCTGGCAGGAATGACACAGGTTAAATAGTGTGTCCTCTGCCTAAAAGCAGTGTTACCTCTTGCAGTCCCTTTCATGCTAGGACAAGCCCTCACTATGCCTCTTTGGGGCTGCTGTGCCTCATACTGCAACACAAGCAAACAGAAACGCTCAATATGCATGATCATTTCAGTTATCTGCTTGTAGTACCATGAGTGAAAGACCATTTGTTTCCAGTTACTAAAATGAATATAATGCCTGTGTTTTAGGTAGATAATTCTTGGTGTAGTGTCTAAGCTGATTTTCAGTATTATGAGAAATGTGTATTTCTGGTAAAAAGATAAACGAGGCTGCCATCAATAAAAAGTGAGCTTGTGAAGAGAAGAATATGGGCTCACTCTGTTCTACTGCATTAGCTCAGGCAAAGGCTCTTCCAAGGCAAATTTAGCAGGAAAAAGTGTGTCCTTACTGCAATGCCAGCATCCTTTCTGAAGAAAATGGGGTTTGTGTAAAGGAAATTTAATTTCATTTTTTGCAGGGGGTGGGGGATGATCGTCTCTTCTTATTTCTTTGTTATTCACATCTTTATGCTTCACACTATTTCTCTCTAGGTGTACACAATTTGTATTCCCAGTTGCTTTTGGGAAAGCAGTGTTGCTTGCCTTCCTTCAAAAGCTCTGTCACTTCATTCTGAACTACTGACTCAGTTTCTTTGAAGTTACGACATTTCTAATTCAGGCACATTCGTTTCTTACTCAGATGGTGCATCTGCTCTAAATATTTTAGGAGAAATCACTTTTTTCCCTTCTTTTAACAGGATTGTTCACAACTTTTAAACTTTCCATTAAGATGATTTTAAGGGGTTACTCATGCTTGCTGTCAGCTACAGTTCTGCTGCCCCATGGGATCAGATATTTATAGAAGTTCCTAACAGAACGGCTTAGGATTTCTAAGCATTCTAAGTGGGGACAGTATATAAGGGCAGGAACACATTATTCATAGCTGCGTGACAAAGCAACAAAATAAACCCGAGGGAAAG
>NW_009259028.1:384137-401263 GCF_000687185.1 Egretta garzetta | reverse complement strand
AAAGAGAGGATCTCCCATATTGTTTGTATTTCAGAATACTGCACCTTCCGACACCCGTCCCTGAAAAAAGGGAGGGCAATAGTTCAGTATATATCAACGTCTTTGTGTCCATCTATAAACCTGGGAAGAAGAGCAATTCACAGGGATTTTTTGTGAGGATAACTTTAAATGCTGGTGATCCAGGCAAGACTCGCACCATGGCAGGGTTTAAGTCACCAAGAGACAACCCTGCATGCAGAAAAAATTTCCTACCCGATACTGCAGTTTTAACTTTTCAATAACCAAATTGGTATTTTAATTCATTCCACTGGCTTCCTATTTTGCTTCTCCCTCTGTCACATTAGACAGGCTGCAGGGAAGTGTACCATACCATACTTCCCCGCAGAGAATTTAAACAGAAATGGGAACTTGAAAAAATACCAAACTAGGGAAAAAGGGAATTTCTCTGCATTTTTAGCAGGTGAGAAATCCATCCCCCTCCTCTCTCTTCCTTATTTTAATCCGATTTCCAGTTCTGGAAAAACAACCAAGACAGAGGATAAGTGAGGAATGACTGGAGCTACAGAAAATATTCTGGAGCAGCTGCTCTTTCTCTGTCCTTCATATTTCTTACCTTTGTTCATTCCCTCCCCACTTGCCAAACTAAAGGCACATTTGCAAGCACTGCTAATTATGGAGTTGAAAGAATTTGGGAAAACTGATGCAGCTTATGTCCCTAACAGCTCCCAGACAGCAAGGGAATCTATTACTAAATCCCTGTTGCAGCTACATTGCTTTTTTATTTCTTGTATACGCCTTTGAAATATCTTGTAAAATGATCTTGACAAGAAGTCTTGAATTGAAAACCAACAGTCTGTCAATGCACTTTCATGATGCACCTGTACAGCATCTTCAACCACCAGGAACAAGGAACGTTTATTTATTAGGAAACTTCACAGACGCTATAAAAGATTATATTGCTATCAGAGACAAAATGAGGCCTGGGGCCTTCACAGAAAACCATTATAGCCATTAGGACTGGTTTCATTTCCCACCTGCCTAAACAGATTGTTTTGATTTTGAAGGCTGTCATGTGTTTTCAGGTTAGTGCTAAATGATCACTTTAAAATTAACCGGTCTGGGGAGGCTGAGTAACACACTGAGATACTACATGAGACTTTCACTTCTGCAGATCCAAGACCTGTAATGAATTTGGGTGATCTAATTCCTGGGGTTTATTTATTTTTTTGTCTATCATGGGTATAAGCAGCACAGTACCTAGCAAGACGAGGTATGAGGGCAGTGTTAGGTAAGCAGACAGTGAAGTTAACAGCCAAAAAGCATTATCAAAGATATACGGAGAAAATTTCTTTTATGATTAATGCCACATACAGTCCAGGCAGTCAGAAGACCCTTGTTCTGGTCTTAGCTCTGTCTTGGCTTTCTCATTTAACCCAGGCAAATCACCTGGGTTCATATTTAATTTCTGTGTAACTAGCTGAAAGCATGTGGTGGTACTGAACCCCACAGCTCCAGTTTACTCCAAGGAGTCACTGACCTATCTCCAGAAGAAGTCAGACCCAGAGGGGTGTCACACCAACTACTCAGCTGCTCAGACACTCTCATTTCTTCTTAAAATGTGCTTGTCCCTCATGTTCAGGTATATTAATGAAGTGAAAGGCTTTACTTATCTTTAGAAAGCCATACAAATTAATTGTTGCAATAATTAATAGCATGTTTGAGATAATCACTGTTCATAAATCATTTAAAATGGACTACACTGGCTTGTATGCACACAATTGTTTTCCCTAAGGGGCTCCAAAATATAGCATCTGCTTTAAACATTGTGCAAATAAAGATGAATCACTGATTACTACTGGTAATTTTAAAAAAAAAATGAAAAAGAGTTCTTTTTATCAGGGTCTATTTTTTAATAATTCTCTGTTTAGTCCAGCCAAATTAGTAAAATGACATTATATCCAGCTCTTTCTAACTTGCAGTACCCCTACTTGCAAGTGGCTATACAAAGACCAAACCCAGTCACCCCCCAGGGTGCTGCTGTGGGACACATCAGCTTCAGGGGCTGTACGGCTCTCACAGTGATTTTGTTTCTGTGGAGAACAGGATGGAGCCACAAATATCATTGCGACTAGGACAGCAGAAATTCAGAGTAGACATGCCGATCTGCAGCCACTGTGGGAGCAGAGGTCTTCTGTAGACAGCTTAAATGTTGGGTGCCAGTGGCAGCACAGTTAGGCAGTGAGGTGCTTGGGATGCCCAAGAATATACCCAGCCCAACACAGCTGATTTTCTGATGTATGCTGAAATAGCTCTCAGGAGCTGCATACAGCAGAAGCAGAATCTCAAAGCATCCGGGCACATTTATCTCAGAATCACAACTTTACATTTTAGGTTTTTTACACTAAAACCTTCTAGCCTTCATTGGTACACAGAAAATCTTTAGAACTGAACATGTAGCCAGGACTTACATTATGACTGCAGAGATCCTTGGGGTGGTAGAGTTGAGGCCCCCTTCACATCTAAGGTCTAGTAAGTCCCAGACCACTCTTTTGAGGCAACATGGCCAACACTACAACAGGACCCTCCACAGTGGAGGAGAAAGCTGTTGCCTTGTTGAACCATCTGAACTGATACAACCTGGGTGCCGGAGCAGCCCTACCACCATTCCTCCCCTACTGAGCCTATTTATACACTTGCAGTCATCAAGCTTTGGCCCATCCTTCATTCAGACTCTGGTTGGGAGTTTCTCTCAGCAAGCTCCGTCTCTTCCACATTGTTAGTAAACAGTGGGTCCACATCTGAACTGCTTTGGCAGACAATATTTTTTCCTTGGAGCTTAGGGAGAAAACCAACCATATTATACTTGGATCTGGCAACCTTTTGCTACACGTTGTGGACACACATTTCACAGCAGAGCTATCTTTTATGCTTTGTTGCTTGCTTGTATTTCATGTTTTCCTTCAGCTGGAAAATACAAACAGTATGTATGGTTCATCTTGGAGGTGAAGAACTGCCAGTTTGTATAAGCACTCTGATAATAAAAAGGAATTGGTGGTGATTACAGCTCAATGTCCCCTGGGAAAAAACAGAGGCTCTTTAGCGAATTTTCTAACATAGTACACACTGGTGCTTTGTTCTTCAGCAGATACTCAGCCATCCATCGGACGGCCAAGCACAGAGATCTGAAATTGTGTAGGGCTTTGACAGATGCTCAATGCCAAGTTTTCCTTGTAGTTAACGGGTATTTTCAGTTGCCTAAGCTGCTGGTAAAGTTGTTCTTCATGACTCTGAAGATCTTCCCCATAACCACTGCCTGGCTGGAGCTCTCCATACAGGACGCACTGATTTAGCAGTTGCAGGCAAACGTACAACTGAAAAGTAGCCCAACTACTCCACTCCAATAACCTGTGGTGCCAAAATGCAAATGTTTTGAAAGTTCTGATTCTTTTTAGGCTTTATTAAAGACTTGCATAAAATCAGTATTATTATAAAGCTTTAAACAGAATCCCTTTATACCATGGGTAAATTTAATTGAACAAGTCTAATCTCACCCATCATTTAAAATCTGCATCATAATTTACACATTGGATTCAAAAGAACAGGAGAATCTGCCTTAAGCTGCAATCAAAACCACAAAGGAAATCCAGAATATTAATACTTTTTGTACACAACTTTTTGGTCAGGCTTTGCAGGCGAGCACACACAAAGTCAGTGTAAATGAAAGAGAGCAAACATACATCTGAAATTATTTTCATGGGTTTTAAACTAGGTCCTTTTGCAGGTTTATTCCACTAAATCACTGCGGCTAAGATTTCACTAGGTGAACCAGCTTTAATAAACGAAGTTTTCATCTCTCCCTAGCCAAAAGAGTAACCTTACTTGAAACCTGTTCAATTTTCAACGTTGCTTTCAGCTGTTAGTTTCCAAGAAACAGCTATTCCCAGTCTCTGTGTCGCCCTCTCAGATGCCACTGAATATCCGCCCTATGCTTTCAAAAGTGTCTATGACTCTGGCTGTGTTAGCTGGCAGATGTTTTTAGAGACTAGAAAGTGTTTAGTCCCTGTGGACTAAAAGTTACATGATGACTTCATCACACAAGCAAAAGCTAATAACGGGAAAGCAAGAAAGCAGACAAGTGTTATATTCCAAAAACATGATGTTTCCTGTGCTTCTGGCAATACTATTTCTGTGCCTGAAAAAAGGCAAATAAGTCACTTGAGTCTTGATACTCAAAACACACACACCACGGAATGACTGCGAGATAACTTACTTGACCCTCCCTTAGCTGCCTTCCCCGCCACCTTTTGGTGGAAGTTAGAGGGTGAAGGCAGAGGAAAAGCAGTGTTTGTTTACATTCAATATCTATGCACCAACTGTATGCTTCACAACACTCCCTGGAAGGGGTTGTTACTACACCCAGGAGTTTACAGCAAAACAGCAGCAGAAATCTGAGCAGCTGCCTCAGGACCACGCACCTCTGCTCCTGCAGAGAAGTATTCTTTCAAGCCTGAGCGTACAGTTTTACCCTCTCCATTTAGAAAACTTCAGAGACTGATACATGGGCAACTGTAAGACATTAGTATAAATGGCATCTGTACACGTAGTGCAATAACTGTCTCATTTTTGTATCAAGACATCAGCAGTGGACATTATGCCCTCTCTCTACATCTCTGTGAACTGCCCTAATGACAGAACAAGAGAAAGAAACAAGAGGAGTCAAATACACAAGAGAAAGGCCTCCCTCCAGTGACATTATGGGGAAGAAGAGCAAGCGAGTAGCTATGCAGTGCACTGTGACAAGCCAACGTGAAGACCCTTCTCTGTTTAAGAGGGGAACGAGGAAGGATTTGCCCTGGAGAGAAGTGTGGGCTTTTTATATTATGAATTCTATGCATGTATAGATAAATTTTCTTAGAACAGTAAGGGAGGGGGGCTATTTCCTAGAGCTGATTAAAGAAGCATGACTCGATTTTCAATTTCAAACGACTCGGGGGGCATTCCAATCGACTGCAGACAGGAAATGAATACCATACATGCACTGAACAAGGCAGATGCTTTTGAATCTGACACTTACGTGAAAAGAAAATATCTTCATTTCTGTCTCCCCTCCACCCCATGATCACTAGTGAGTTCTGAGCTATTTTTAGGATAAATGGTTTTATTTTTCAAACTTGTTATAATCTTAGCATGTGCCTGAAGCCACCCAGACGCCACTGACAATAAACTGCATGGAGCAGGCCAAATGCATCTTTAGATTAGTCCCAGCAGCCAGGCGCAGCAGCAAGGTAGAAGAGGAAAGATGAGCAGTTCAGGTTTGAGATCTCCTCACGTCCTCTGCTGGGGAACAGAGATGAGATGCTAGCTGATATGCCGGATCCCAGGGAGGGAGAGCTGCTTCTGTACAAAGAGATTCCAGAGTGTGTACAGCAGACAGGCTGCAGAGCGGGTTGGAAGAGCATTTCCTGGTAGGCTGTGGCACAGAACTCATTTCCAGCTACTTCCCTGTGCTGAAGAGATAAACATACATCTTTTCTCCTCATACAGCCCTTACAAGTAAACTGCAATAATTGTCATGGGAGTATTATGGGCTTTATAAACTGATTGCGATGTAATCGTGGCTCCTTTTATCACTGGCAGCAGTGTGTATTGGGGAATTGGCACGTACAGCTCTTTTCCCCCATTTAGTCTATATGTGCAAACACACAATTTCAGCTGCAAACTCCTCTTGTATTTTGTGGGAAGACTTCACTAGGATAAAGAAAAAAAAAATCAGTGAGGTGGTATTAATCTGGCCTTACTCTGATGATGTTATACAAACAATTAGTTTATTTTATTTTGATGTTAAGATTGCCATAGCTATATTCCTATGAACATGAAAAAACGATCCTCTTAGGAGACAGAAGAAGAGGGATGGTAGTTGAGAAAGGCAGCTCTGATTTACAATATTCAAAAAGCCATGAATTCTAGATCAAAGAAGAGTAAGAATCAAATTCACTGCTACTGAAAGATTTCAGCAGCTTTTTCAGAGCTATTGGTCCCTCAAGAGCAAACCCTTTTAAACACTAGGTGATGCCTCTAACTAGTCAGAACTCCCACCTTATACTGGCTAAGTCTCATGTAGTTTGCTTTCAGCAGCTGGCATACTGGGGAAAGCAGAGACAGCTAAGACACTGCTGTATCTATGCCTGATGAAGGAGACATACGGCAGAGCACAGAAATAGCACATGTGCATTTTCTGCACCAGATGTTGCCTTTTTAATGGCCATGGTGGTAGATGTTAAATAAAAGGATAGATTCCTCACCAAAGAGCTGTGCATTTGGTGACCACCGATATCATGGAGTGCTTTGTCCAAGGACAGAATGAAGTCACCCTGGCGATAGCCCTGGGCACTGTTGTTTGCTCAGTGCTGACATGCTGATAAATTGAGAATCACCTCATATTTTGTTGTGGGATGAAGGTGGGATAAGATATCTAAGGAGCTACTGCAGCTCAGCTGGCAAGCGGTGACTTGTTCATGAGTTTGGACTCACAGACCAGAACACCCAGAAGGCACAGGATCCAACCCTAAATCAGGTCCTGAATTGTCAACTGCACTACAGATTGGCATCTTTCTTCCCTTCCTTCCCTTCCTTGGGTCAAGTGTCTCAGAGTCTGGTAGAGAAGCTTCCAGGTGTTCTGCCGTGTTGGGACACTTCAGGATCATGCCTTAAGCAAGAGCCACTGGAATTGGGTGCAGCAAAGCAATTTCACCTGGTGCATGCCCAGATGGTCTCCTAAGAGCTGCCTTTGTGCTTCTGATACAGATGCACTTGTACTGGGCTTGCTGCTGCTGCCATCGTCGTGTCCCTGGGAACACTGCATTCATCCTGCCTTCCACATCCGCGATGCTATGCACATGGCTACAATGGTGCATTACAGATTATTTAGCTCTCTCCAAGCTCTGCTCATGTTCCAAAGTCTACGTACTCCTACCAGCACCTAGTGCAACTTGGTACCTCACACATTTTCATGAAATGGACGACCCTTTTCTTTCTGCATGTTTTGATCAAGAGCTAGTGCTCCTACCATTTAAATGCATATCAAAAGCTCCAGGACTCTATCAGGGTAAATAGTTCATTTGAAGCCTTCGGCACTATTGTTCCAGTACGCCTGAAGACACAGGCATAGTGCGGCTGCCCTAGGTTCCCTTTTGATATATATTTTCACCAATGTTAGACATATACATATCAACCCCTCCATTCTTTCCTAATAAAAGCTCGGTCTCTCAAGCACAAGATGAGGAATAGATACTCTATTGGCCAGCTGCAGCAAGCCTTTCATAAATAACACAGCAATCAACCCTTGTAAAGGAAAATATTACTCCAGAAGCTCTATCCTGACATACATCTGTTTTCCTATTGTAGGAAGGAATAAGAAGATAGAGAAACTTACATGCTGAATGCCTAAACAAACTCTGAATTAAGAAGAGATGGTAGTAGAAATGGTGGATGAATTGTAAACCACCTGCAAATGTTAAGACTGCTGCACTCTTCTGCAGACCATTGAGCCTATACTGCAAACCTCCAATAGTCATGGACTGTGCTCTATAAAAATTGTGATGAATGCAGACTTGTTTTTATATTATGGAGGTCCTAATCCTCCTCCTCCTCTGCCTTTGCTCTATTGTTGCAACATCAAAGACCAACTGCTGGCTGAGATACAGTCAATATGAAAAGGGCGACCAGCAAATTTACTGCTTGACTTCATTCCCTTTAAATGGAATAGGCACCGTGGCCTTTTTTCAAAGTCCAATCACAGACATATATCTTTTTTATTGGACATCATGTACAATAAAGTGAAGCTGTAACTTGGAAAAAAAATAGAACACCTTAAAAAAATCCCATGAGGTGAACATTCCTTTATAAAAATATCACTGTGGTTACGTGTTTTGAAAAACTCTGGGCACTCTGCAGTGCAAAAGGCATGGACTGGCTAGGTTATAGTTTAGCTAAGATGCATACCCATGCCTAATATCTAGTTAGTTTCAAAAAAAACCCAAAACCAATAAAAAGTGATATATTTAAGACAGAATGCCAGTGTCATTCAAATAAACTGAAATGGCAGCATTCATGTCACAAGAATCATTAACTGCTTTGTTATAGCCTGCTCTGTGCAGTGAACCTTTACAGACTTCTTCAGCCCAGAGAATCTTAAAATCAGCAGCACAATATGCCAATATATACACTGCATCTTAAACAACCCAGTCTGATTAGTGAGGTAATTTCAAGAGACACTTTCAGACAAGAGTTGTATCTGTAGACAGTAAAGATAGGGAGAATTCTATTGCTGTTGTGTCACTAAATAACTTCTTGCTACGGAATTAAATAGTGTATAAGCAACTCATATGATGGAGGAGGTGAGTATATTGGGGTATTGCAGAATCCACGCTAGGTAGCTATGGTTTTTATTTTTTAGTAAGTCATGTCGATATCATGAGAAGGTTTTGTTTTAAACATTTAAACTGTTAATCCTTTTTGTTTCTTTGGGCAACTTGTGCAAGCAGACATTAGTAAACACCTGATTACTAACATTATATCTAGATCAAGTCCATATTGATTTTAAAATATATATGGCACTGATATATATGGCATATAAAACCAAGCAAATTTATGGGGTTTTATACCTATAGTAATCTTTGGCAGCTGGTGCCAGTGGAGTAATTGTGGCTTCCTCATGGCAAAGTCTGCTGCTGCTGGGTTAATTCTAAGGTGAGAAAGATGCCAAAGCTACATGACTAATCTTAGTGACCTCCTCTTTCCATCACAGCCTACAGCACAGACCTTCTGGTGCAAGGACCTCACCTCCTACTCAGCTTTCCCAGGCATGTACAAAAAAAGGTGTTTCAATGATAGTGTTCAATTGTTCAATACCTGAACGCCCAACTCAACAGGAATGCAAAGGCAAGATGCCTGAAGGAAGCTTTCTGGAAGTTAAAGCTGGCCCATGGACAACACTGACTCAGTAACTGTTCCTTATAAGGGAAGAATCCACTTTTTTCAGAGTGGTACTGTAAACAGTGGTGGAAAAAGATGAGGCCCATTGGGTGTTTTTTACAGATACCTACACTGTACTCATAACGGTATTGTCACAACTACTGATCTCAACGACCAAAGAAGAAATTTCAGTCTTTCCGAGGAAGAGCTACTGCGGAACAAAGCAGCCCAGGATTTTTCAGTGCGTATAAAACTAATAATGAAACATAATGGATGGAAATGAATTCATGCAACCTGAGGAAAGCCACACGCCAAAGCCCAGCTTCTCTTCACGGATGGAGGTCCAGATCATGGGTGTTATGTGCATATCAGTTCTGTAGAAAATCTGAGCTGTGAAAGATTCAAATCTAAGAGGAACTTTGTCTGGGTCTGCAGCCAACACAAGTCATTGAATTGCCTTGCTTTGTGAAAGTCAGTGGAGCAAGGTCAGTTTAAACACACTCAGAATGTAGGTCTAGCATGGAGGCGTAAAAGCTGAAGATGTTTGAATTTCTCCTGCCTTTCATCACAGACTGACTCTACCAAGAGTAGTGAGAGAAAGATTTCATCTCTGATTTTCCTTTCTCATCCTTATGAGTACCTCTGCAAGATTAAAAGCACCCAAATAGCCATTAGGCTACAAGAGCTTAGAGGTGAACAACTCCAGGCCTGCTTTCATCCTGCTGACTGCTAAAAGGGAGGAATAAAAAAATATGACCCACTGCTACGAGTTCTCCAAGCACTGAAAAACAAGGGCAAAAGGATAAAGGAACTGCTTACCAGTACCGCCCACACCAAGTCCTCTGACCAAGCATTACACTGCCACATAACTGACCGCTGTGGCAAGCCGTCGCTTATTACAATAATAAGTTATATTTTACTTTGTTTTGTTTCTTTTTCTGGTATTTCAAATTGAAAGTACATGGAAATACCAACACTGGAAACATTCTGCTCTTACTGATGTATCAATGAGCTCACTACTCTTATTTCTTGGAAATGTTATTCATCTCTATGTTTTGGACTATTAATTTAGCCTGGCATTTTCTGTCTTCAAAACTTGTAAAATCGGTATCCTGGAGGCACAATGGTATTAAAGTGCAACAGTAATCACTGCATCATTTAATGCTTCCTTTTGTAACTTACTAAAGCACTTTGTATTTTTCTGCTCTAAGTTATCACTTCATTATTCATTTGTGACAGTGCTTACAGCCTCCATTCAGGCCTGGAGACCTATTACACTGCACATTGTACACAAGCAACAACACAACAAGGGAATCTCCACCTCAAAGAGCTTGGCTAGAGATTTAAAAAATAAAATAAAAAATAAAATGCACCAGTGACCTAGCTCTGCTACCACTGAAAAATAATGCTTTAAAAAAGTCCACTTTTATGGAGACTATCATTCAGTCAATTCAAAGAGCTTTTAAGCAGTGTAGTCTTAAAGCAGACAGCAAGATAAGAATCATAACAAAAAAGGCCAAACAAGCCTACACAACACTGCGAACAGAACAAATGAGGCACAACTGGGTACTACCACATTTGTTTGCAAGGAAGACTGGCAAAACACACAGAAGAGCGGAAAGCAACCAAGTCAGACAATAAACCTGCCAAAACAGCTAAATCTTGTCCTCTACTATACTTTCAAGATACAAGCACAAGGAAAAATGACATGGCTTCATTTTTTTAGTTTATGTTTGTGTAAGGAAACATCTAAATTGTCTGCATATATATTTTAAGTATGAGTACATTTCAAGATTTTTAAAATGATGACTCGGAAAAATGTAAGCATAAAAAAAGTATGGCAAAATAATTTGCTACCATTACTTGCATTCCGTGCCCTTTCACGTAACTGATGACTGGGTTTTCAGAAGTCGCGTCTCTCTCTGTCACATATTGTTGTCTAAAGCTTTTCAAACATGACTAGTACGTTCACGTGTTAGTTTGGCAGGCAAAGGTAGCATAGTCTGGATCATTATCAATACTACTGTCTTCTGCGCTTCACTTCCTGTAAAGTTTTCAGATGCTGCAACACAACACAGCCGGAATTTTCACCTAATTAATTCTTTCATTGTTCTTTGTTTTCTTTGAAGGCATTTTCCACCATGTTGGAACAACATAGCATTGACTATTAATATACACATGTAGTAGATACGAGTAGAGACGAAAGAACAACTGCTGAATTCAAAACACAGTTCCCGATTTAATGTAACCTGGATTGGTTAAACAGATGTCTTCCCAGCAAACAAATTCCACAACAGAGCAAGGTGTCGAAAAGCTTAGTATGCTGAAGCTTTAAGTACTAGGGCTGGGTTACCTATTAGCAGGTGATAACATGTATGTTAAAATCACAAGGGAGTACACAGTGACCAGCTCCAGACAGTAAAACGATGATGAAATTGTTGGGGTCATAAAGACCAACAGCAGAGCTACAACTCTAGGCTTCCTGGTTTTGTGGACAGCCTCCATTAAGGGACAGAGCAGGGAAAAGTGACTGAACCCAAGAGCTGACAGCTGAAGCCAGAGGAGTGAAGGGGAGATTTTTGTGCCAATCAGATAACAGCAAGGTGTCAGTAGCAGTGTGGTTCAGCTGTCACACTGCTGTTAAAGCTGTGATGGACCAGCTGTGTTCTTCCCGTGTAGAAGAAACTTCTCTTTGCACAATCAGTGAAGACTACAAAATAAAAGCTACTTCAGAACAAGTGCTCAAGTGCTGATTGTCCAAGTTAGATGAACCAACATGAGAAGTACCAGGCAGGTACCAACCTGGATCTCTATGTACCCATGCCTTGTCTCTCTGCTCTCATTGTCACCACAGGTGATCGCTACAGCTCTAGACCTTCTCAGGAACCAGACTCAAACCTACCACTCCTTTCACAACCATGAGTCAGGCGCCCACCCACCACAGGGCTCAGAACCACAGGCTTCCCTTCAACCACTCTGTCCCCCTCCACACCCCTGCAGGTAAGGCCTGTAGTAGCCAATGATGTGATTTGTGTCTCTCTCCAGGGCCATGGGAATGTACATAAAGCCACTGTGATGGCCCAGAATGAATTTAGGATTACATACATTGTAATGATACTGTAAGGAGCTGGAAAAAGATGCTAAATCTTTCTCAAAACAGAAATAAAGTTCTCCAATAGGCATGAGGAAATCTGGTCCAAGCTGCAGTTGCAAAGACAGAATTGAGAGGCACCCTGTGATTTAATGCCAGGTGTTTATCAGCGATGATCCAAGATGCGCAGTACAGTAATTGTTAACTGTTGAACTGAAGAGAAGTTCAGCAAAATATGCCTCATCCAAACAACCTGGTCAAATCTAATGTAGGAAGTTACATTTGTACCTGCCTAACACTGCTCCTTGCAGCCGTAACAAAATATAATCTGGATCCCTGTTAGAAATGATTGCAGTAGTCTTAGGTACTAAAAAGCTTGCCACATCCTACTCTGAAGGTGCGGTAGTTGTTTTACACCAGAGATGCTTCAGTTTGCTAGGAAATGAATCAAAGTGATAGGTATGAAGGGAAGGTTAATTAATACTTTCTGGAATTTTCCTGGAGCCAGGTTTTGGGAGCAACGGACAACAGCAAATGCTCCTCTGCTCAGAGCAGCAGTCTCACTCCTTCATTCTTGTTTCCCATTTTATCCTTTGCGGCAGCAGCACACGTAACGTTAATCACCCCTCCTTTCCCCCTAGATCCTGGAACAAGCCACAGCCCACTAGCAAAACCACTAAAGAGCACACATAATTCTCTCCCTTGGGAGATGAGAGAATGAACTGCACATGGTGTAAGTCATTCGCAAAGCTTAGTGCATAACTGGAAGAACATATGCTAATGGTAAGGGTGAGCTTTAGCTAAGAACCTATAGAGCAAAGCCTGCTGAGAACAGGCAGGTTGTTTACTGTCACTGTCAAAAAGCACGAAACAGCACTGCCTGTGATAAGTAACCACCTCACCAAAAGAGATTTTGGTTTTCAGAGAATCAGTCTGCTTCATTCGCAGGCCACCTGCTCTGAAAGTTACTTGTGTAATGTGTAAACTGCTCTTAAGGCAGAGAGGGATTTAGCACACGTATAAAATACATGATATACACTGTACATCTTATATATGCTAAGGACAGTCTGGAAAACATGAATGCAAAACATTGCATCAACAGCTTTTCAAAGATGATTTAGACAATCAGTTCCTGTTAGAATTAACCAAATGTAAAGCTCCAGAGCTTGAATAAGCTTTCAAAAACTCAGTCTAAAACTCCCCCAAAGTAAACAGCTTGAGTCCTACTTAAACTGAGAAAGCCAGAAAGCTGAAACATGCCACTGGATCCAACTTGAGAACGTTTTGCCATTTGCCTGAACCCAGTACAAGGGGCAGCAGGAACTCACAAGCCTTAAAAATGCACCTCAGCAAAGGTAACAGACAGCACACCATTTCTGAACTTCTCATGGTGTTGAGCCGTGGATCTGAGGAGAAAATGAAGAGCTCAGCCCTGTAAAGGACTCCTCACATGGCTTGGAGAGTGACTCTTGTGCAACCGTTTATAAGCAGCAGAACGTGTTTCTTCTGGTAGGGCTCAGAGAACATTTGTGACACGCGGTAATTGCTTGCATGCTTATTGAGGAGGGGGGCAAGGACAGGAGCAAGAGGATTAAAAATAAAAAGCTGTTTACAGCATTGTGCTTCTTTTCAAATTACGTTCTCTTATATGGCTCCAGCTTTACACAAAATACTGAGTTTCATGCTAATGTAATACTGCTGCAAGTACCGCAGTGGAGAATCTGACTTCATGCGCTATGGTGTATATTGTTGGTGGCTCTGTTACTACATTTTACAAGGTCATTTTTCTCGGTGTGGGAACACTGTTTTTCTTGGTGTGCAAAGAAGAATTAGAAGTGATGGGAATAAACATCTCGATTAAATATTTTCTCTCAGAATGCAAGCACGGATTTTAGAGCACCATAAAGTATTACAAATGTCCTTCAAAATTTATGTTCAAGCCTTCCTTTCATTTTAGAGCTATGTAAAAAGATAAAAAATGCCCAAGCAGAATTTTTCCATCTCTTATTATAGCTTCACTTGCTCTTATTCAGAAGCAAAAGTTTGTACTTGTTTATTTCCAAAATATACCCCACAACAGTTTCTGCATGCTAATGAAATTATACCCAATAGAGTCCTCACCAGCAAACCCAAAATCTCCCCCCTCACCAATTCTCCTTTTTTTCTTTGGTAGAGATGGAAGGAGAGAATAAAATCTGATTGAGAAACAAAAGGCTGATTCCTTCTCATAACTCAAAACTGCAAGATGTTTTACAGCTCCAATCTGGATTTCCCATTTTGCGTTAGTTTACGCTACCATGAACCAATTCTAACAGCAGCATGAAACTGCAGCAATGCAGAGGTGCCGTGCCTACTTCTGCAGCAGTGAGCCGAGGAGACCTGTGCCCGTATCCCACCCATCTCAAGGAGGACCAGCAAAGCACATCAGGATTTTCTCCTCACTGTTGCTTCATTACAGCCAGTCACAGCAGCACAACATGATCCCAGACATCTGGGAACTCTAGAGACACGCACAGTACAGGGAAGGGCACCAAAAGTAAAAATAAGAGGGAGGAAAAAAAACTCGGTTAATTTTAGGATGGAAGCTTTCCTGCATCCCTTTCGCCTATCAGTCTAATTAACTGCAGGGGTTAACATAATTGAAAGACCAGAAGAAATCAAAACCTACCCTCCAAAATCCTTCCTTCATTTGAAAGACCAAGGGATGGAGGAAAGAGAAGCTCTTCCTCCCTTAATGAATCAGACTTCAAATGCATACAAGTCTATATTTTAGACTACTTAAATCTCCAACAATATTTTAAGATTACTAGGGATACATCCTGAATCTGTTTTACATAAAAAGGCTCAAGGATGTGCTAAGTTTGGGGGTTATTTTTTTTTTTCTTTTTGGAACTAAGACTAACACTTCAGATTCTGTTTCAGACACACAGGACCAAGTTATGACCGCTTTGTGCAAACAGATCACCTAAGGACTAAAATACCATACCGTACACTTGATAATAGTCCATTTGTTTGTATACAAATTTGCCGTGTGAAAATGAATCTATAAACAGTTGCTGCAAAGATTACTCTTTCCTAGATTTGCCACAACAGACTTCGTCAAATGAAATTTCATCAAATGAAACACTGACCTAATCACTTCTCACACAATCTTTTCTCTCCATAGACCTACCAAGACAGAAAAAACAATACGGTGTTTTTTTCAGTATAAGCCATAACAACCTGAAGGATTTCTATTTGTGTATACCAACAAATCTGGGTTGGTGCAGTTTTGCTTTCTTTTCTTCAACTAGGAATGCAATGCACTAGGATTTTGCGTTTCTCTTCGGTATGTGCCACAATAACCACCCAAGAAACCTCAAAACCTGAAGTGTAAACTTGCTATCGAGATCTATATCGTGATGCTCTGAATGAAAGCATCTGCCTGTCAGAGTGCAATTTTCTACAGCAGGTTACAGCATTTTCCAGCTAGCAATAGAATCCATGGAAGTTATAAAACCAAAAGATTGATAGACTTCCATCTGTTGAACTGATTGCTCTAATCAATATACTTTCCTCCCATAATGTCTTGTACAGACACACTCTCTCAAATACGCAACTGCAGAATCAATTCAGTTGGGAAGGATATAAAAATTTCAATTCTACAAATGGCAAAACATGATGAAAATATGAACTGCTAAAGCTATCATAATGCTTAAAGGCACAGAGTTTTGTTATCTATTAAAAAAAAATCACCGGACAGAAAAAATTCTTGAAGTCAGCAATCAAGAGATTTTCATGAGACAGCCAACCACAATGATAATACTCTAGGATAATTATCTGAAGATGACTTTCCTCTTGTTTCCCCCTAACCTTACAATAGTGCTCTAAAAAGAACTCCTTGGGGAAATGGCATCACCCAGAGTTCCCACTTGCCCAGATGTTTCCCTCATTATGTTACAAGCCTGTCAAGGAAAGGCAAATTCAGGGTTATTCTAATGATAGCGAACACCTCATAAAAAAAAACCTCTCCAAATTTACTTTTCCAAGGAACATCATTTTAAAAGGCATTTCAAGTGCCCATGAGGAAAGAAAGCATCATTTATTACCAGAAATCTTAAAGATATTAAAAAAAACCATCCTGGAATGTCAAACCAGTGATAAAACTGCAGCTCAAAGAGAGACAGCATTGTGGGGCCTTACCCGAAGCACACGGCCAAGGACTCCCACCAAGTTCAACAGGAGGTTTTCGCAGTTAAGAGGACCTGATCTCAGTTTGTGACTGGGATGTTGAATCGGCAGGTCCAGGTTCCCTCCTGTAGCTAGTGGTTTCACATTGCGGGCCACCAGCCGGGGGTCCCGTGCAAACAGTGACTGATACAGCCTGCACTCTCTGTGTTTTTCCTCATGCTTTATAGAAACATGCTCTGCTGGTACTATGATTCTTTCCGAGATGATAAAGGGGTTTATGTAAATTTATGGTGATAACGATACATTTTACGTCAGTTCTTTTCGTGATCTGGCAGTTGATTTCTCTTCAACACTTAGATACGGGGGGAAAAAAGTTGGTCAGGGCACATGCAACTGACCAGAGATGTGTGAGCTTTGCCTGGCGATTTTGACGATTCTGCAGCTTTTATCACCGTTTATAACCATTTTACATGAATGGCAACACGTGATGCTGAATAAAAAAGAACCACCTGCAAAAATAAGGAAACAGATCAAAAGTCCTTTACCTCTGCCGGACATAATTCACCGGCGGTTTTGTGGGACCAGAAGACAGGAGCAGGCTGGCATGGTCACAAGCCCTGTCCTTCATGGTCACAAGCATCTGTCACCCCATTTCTTGGCTATTTCGGGGCCGAGTGCCTCTACCTGTCTCTTGACACCTTCCCAGGAAAGCCACGCGTTTCGTTCCCACGTTTCCCAACACCGCACACCTGTTTGGTCCCTTCTTGCCTTGGGGAACGCTGCGTCCTCCTCACAAGGGAGGCCTCGGGTGAGACATGTTGGACGGGCCCCGGCCTGCCTCTGTCCCTCGCCTGCCCCCATACGCGCCCCCCAGGTGAGATGGTCGTCGCCT
>NW_009259028.1:365172-381690 GCF_000687185.1 Egretta garzetta | reverse complement strand
CGAAGCGTCGCGTCCGCTGCAGCTGCGCCGTCCCCGGCAGGACAGGAGGCGCGGGGGGACTCGGGCCGCTGGGGTTTTACGATCCTCACTGTTGTTTCCCATGCTCTTGGTTGCTGACTGTGTAAGTACAGTGGAAAAAACTTTCTCTCTTGGATGGGAAGCCCCCAAATTTAAAATTAACATGAAAATGAGGCTTGGATTATCACTTGCTATAAAGCGGTAGTTTTGCATCCAGTCTGATGGAGACAAACCTCTTTCAGAGTGCTGAAGATCCAGCTCAGTGTAACAAGAACAAACACAGCTCAAATAAACTTGAAAGAGCAAGTCACCTAACAAAAAAAACGGGAGCTTGGGAATCTTTGTTGTCATTCTTCCACAACTGGGAACGTTATGCGTAAAAATGAGGACACAAGCGCTCAAGGCCTGTGGTAGTGTGTGACAGCTGGGAGGCTGAACTGCTATCAGAACGTCTAAATGGGCAAATTGGGGAAAAGGTGTTCCCCATCCGAAACATTTTCAGTCTGAGGCCAACGTCCTCAGCAGTGTCCTGCGGCGTAAAGGTGAGGTGTGGTTCCAGCGTACGCTGCCAGAAGGGGCTGAGCTGCATCCCGGGAGCCTCTGCCCGCGCTGTGCCCGACCCAGGAAGCTGGCAGATTTGGGGCATGAGGAGTCGGAGCTCATGGAAGGTTCCTTGCAGGTCTTGGTGCGTCTGAAGGCTGCGGTCACGAATGAGTCGGAATGATGTCTCCTACCCTTCCAGTCAGATAGGTTTCCCTTCCAGTGATAACCACTGTGAATGATTAACCATCAGGCAGGAATATGGTTAAAATAATTGCACTGGAGTGTCGTTAAAGATGTGACCACAAACCCCAAACCTTCAGATTTAAGGATTTTTAATCTGTAAACATGTTTCCTATTAGCACTACAGTAGGAATGATCAGCACAGATGATGGTGCAGTGCTGGGCTGCCCAGAGTGCGTTACGCGGGGTATAACCCCTCTGTCTCCTGAAGTCCCTCATTGATGAACACCCGATACCGTGCCGATGCTCTCAGTTATGCAGCAAATCACACAGAACTATTCAATATTACATGAAGCCGTAACAGCCTGTGGGACCATCACGTGGTTTTTAAAAAATGTGGGATTTTTTTTTTTTTAACCCAAACATTCCTTGGGCTAATCAAAATATTGAGAAGATAAAAACACTGATGCACTTCAGCTGTCACCGCTCGGCCTGGGCTCTCCTCCTGCTGCCATTGCTGTGATCCTAGTGGCTGCACGCCAGTGGCAGTGAGCACGAAACAGGGCAGTTAACTGGCAGGCTCGGGTCGATGGGCAGCGAAGAGGCAGGAGAAACATCCTCCAGGTTTGCCAAACTCTGAGCCTACCTAGTGGATGTCAGCGGATCCCCGCTGTTGAAGAAAAGTGGAAACTTGGCACGTGGGTTCTGTATTTCCGAGCTTAATAGTACAAATCAACAGCCAGAGCGAGACTGAAGGCTCGTAATGCAAAACAGTCCAAGTGACAGCCTGGTGAAAAACACACACATGGATCTGCCGCCGAGCTCTGGGTAATGTAAGTTCTCTCTCGCCTTATGAAAGAGTCTGAACCAAAAGACATCTTTAATCCAGATGAGATGGGCCCATACTGGTGCGTGTTTCCTCATGGGATGTTCAGTTTTATGCATTAAGCTGTTGTGCAAAGACGGTGAGGGACACAGCGATGCTACTATTAGCAGTGAGCAGATGGCAGCAAGAAACCAAAGCCTCTTCCCACTTGAAAAAGTCAGCGTAAAAGCGGCACTTGGGTACAGCGATACTGCCTGCGTGGCCGCGCTGGGGACAACCGGAGACTGTGTGCATGCGTGCGCCATAGATGCCAATTTAAATTCACAAACACTGTTAAATCGGCAGATGACTTCATTGATGAACCCAGACGGCTGAATTGCAACCTGTAGGGGAGATGAACTTAAAAGCAAAGGGAAAAGCTCTCTTTTCTCGTCTGGGCAACCACTGGCTCCAGCAGCTACCATCCAGTCCCTGGAAAACATAACCCAGCTTGTACCTTCCATTTCTCTTCCCTCTGACAATAAAAGCAGACTCGGCTCCCCTGCACTCCCAGCCCCTCGCCAGTGCCAGGGGAAATGCACTGAGCCCAAGCTCTTCAGAAGAGGGTTAAATTCACACGTTTTATGTAGTGTTTGTGATATGACAAGCACACTACACGGTCAGGCAATGTAGCTCAGCTGATGTGTGAGGGGTCAGTGAGCTGTGGTAGCTCATAGTGTGATGCCCTGCTTCTCTTGAGCCCTGCAGATCCTGCTTTCCTCATTGCACAGCTTCAGAGCAGGGATTGCAGCTGTCCACGTCGCAGCCTCCATAAGGTGGTGAGGACCATCGCCTGGGGAGGTGTTTCAGGGATCTGTTGGCTCCAGTCATGGTGCTCCTAGGTGAAAGGCCCCACAGTCTCCTTTACCTGTCAACAAAAATGCACAACAGTTATCCACGGCCACCATGCCACCTTCAGAGCTCAAGGCCAAAAGTTTGTGCCTGGGACTGAATTTGTGACGTCCTCACTGGCATGTCCTGCTGGCGGTGTTCCTGCCTCCTGCTGTGGCCATCTCGATTGACCACATCACATACTGACCCCACCACATTGCCATGCAGGCACCTACACTGGGTATTCTGAGTCCTGAATTGCTGGAGAGGGAGGGGTGGAGAAAAAAATACAGTATGATGTAATCTAACACAACGTAAGCCACTTCACATGCTTTATCTCTGAAGTGAGGATGTGGAGGTGGGAGCAATAGACTAGCTGGTGTAAACGCCACTGGGCTTTGTGCCACTGGGCTTTGTGTCAAAGCACCACGGCTCGCTTGGGTCCTGCACCCCAGTTGTCCCAGCAGTTAAAAGATACTGGTGCTTACCTGCTTGTCCACTTTAACCCTTTATTGTCAACCCTGGCTATTGCTCCAGGACTGTGGAGGCATCCTGTCTGTAAGGTTGATAGCTTCTCAGGGGAGCATGGCTGGTCCCATCCGCCCTCCTCAGCTCGCTCCTGCCTGTGCCCACTCCCAGGATGCCGTTGTTTTATCTCTGAGCCTGGAGGTTGCTTTAAAATTATCTGGGATGAAAACCTGACTCCACTGAAGTCGTTGGCAAAGCTCCCATTGACTTCAGAGGAGCCAGGATTTCACCCTAAGACGCTTTGTAGATTATTGGTGAATGGAAAGCATACGTCTGGCTTCTCGAGGGTTATTATTGTTGGTGGTGACCTCTGCTCTGGCAAGCATTGAGCAAGGCTGGGTTAAGACAGATGGCTAAAGCTGTCCCTGCCTCTTCCCCTGCTTCCTCACAGGGGCTTTGCTTTACGGCTCATCATCTTGGATGCTGCTTATCAAGGAATACCTTCCTCGTCGCCTGCTGGTGGAATTTAATGCCTGTTTGCCCACATTCCCCATCCCCCAGCGCCAGCAGATCAGCAGATAGGAGACAGAATGGCTGATTAGCTTCTAGCTCCAACCTCTTAGCTGTAAACTGCAAATGCCCACACAAGGGTCTTCTTGAAAAAAAAAAAGAAAAAAAAGGGAGGAAAGAAAGAGAGGGGAAAGAAAGAAAGAGCGGGGAAAGAAAGAAAGAGCGGGGGGAGAGAGAGAAAAGAAGAGGGGAAAAAAAGAAAAACCTTCCCCTGCAGGAAACCTAAGCCTTCCTGTGATGCATGCTTCCTTTATCTCAATAAATTACAACTTGAATAGTAACCACCCTCTTTTTAAAAGAACTGATTAGCTTAGAGTTCTCCATTTTCCTGCTTCTCCTAGACCGATGCTTTCCTTCCCTTCTACATATTTTGCCACCAGCTGGGCCTAACAGCTGGGTCAAGATTTCTGAATTCTGCAGCGCCTTTTGTGACAGACTCAGCGGCCACTTTATTAAAAATTGAAGCAAAAGCGGAAATGTATAATGGGTCGTCTGAACTGTGGAATATGGAAATGGAGAAAACAGTCCAGCCCAGTTTCCTGCCTGTTATTTATTTTTTTTTAATACTGAATTCTGTTTATTTTACACTCCACCACATTTTCACTTTTCAATATGCTGCACATTTTTGTACTGATGATGTGCAACTTCACCGTAGCATTTGCCAAGATGTGGCAGTACGGGACTGTGGGAATCAGCACGCTGGGCAACATTTTGCAAAAGTGCCCGAAGAGCCTAAATTCTGCTGACTTTCACAAGAGCTTGCCACAAGGCAATTTTTGCCTCTTTAGAGAAATACAGTGAAACCCCTTTCCTCCAAACACAGTTTTTATCACTGCAGAAATACCCAGGTTGGTTTAGTTGAGACGAGCGCTACAGATTGAGTAAAGGCTCAGACACCTGATTGAGTTACCTTGGTTCAGCGAGTTGCAGCACATCAGCTGAGGCCAGCGCTTTCCTGGTGGTTTTCCTGGCTGCGGTGCCAGCCACATGGCAGAGCTGGCCCCCTGGCCCAGAGCAGGGAGGCAGCCTCATGTTTTGGCAGCAGTGAGCTGTTAAATTGGCTCATCCATTAAATTGGCTCAACCAAATTCATCATTAAATTTAAATTATTACAATAATGAATAACATGGCAGCTTACCCCGTGTGTACCTACGTGGGCTGTCTGTGGGTGCACGGCTGTGGGCGCTGCGGAGAAGGAGCTTTACACCAACACATCCGGTGGGAGCTAAGAGCAGAGTGAGGAGGTGGCCCTGGCCTAGCTGATGGGTGAAAAAGTTGTAAATCACCGTAAGAGGTTGTGTGACTGAGGTTTGAGGTGGCTGATCGCTTCTATCACTTCTGACAAGTCTTGCCTTGTCTTCAGCAGCATAGTGGCTGGGCAGCCTTTCTGATAGTAAAAAAATAAGAAAATAGAGATAAACCTTCCACACCTACGGTTGTCAACCCTTCACTTCCCCAGGGAAAATATCACATTACTGGCTTGTAATTAACTTTTTTTCATGACTACTTTTGTGACTCTGGAGATCAGGAACTTAATTAAAATAAAAAATATTGGAAAACCAGCTGAGTGGCTGAAGGACAGCTCTGCTGCAGGGAAGGGAAAAGAGGGCTTCGTAGCAAATTCTGTGATGGTGGGTGAGATGAAGGGCTGACCTTCTCCTAAAAGAGTTTAGCTGTCTCCGTTGCAGGGGGGCTCTCACTCCCACAGAAAAGGTAAAGAAAATATAGCTCATTTCTTGATGGCTTCAGGTGATAAGTGTCACCTGGCTTCACTTAGGTGATTTAACACAGCTGTGCAAGGTGGTTCAGACTCCTGCTGGTGCATTGCTGCACTAGCACAGGTAAGGATCTCCTTAGCCTAGTTATGCCTCCTGGATACAGGCTTCAGGGGTTTTATTTTATTGTTCTTCCTAAATCAGTTCTTCTACTTGATAGCCAATGCTCTGGATTTCCTAATATCTTTGTGCAGTGCTTTGTCAAGTCAAAATTATGCCACATCAATGAAACATTCTGTTTTGAAACCTGCATATTCTAATGCCTGTAATACTAGAATGTTGAATTTACACTGAGGTTTCTCAGCTCAGTTTTGAGCCGGTGCTTTAGGAGCTAAACAGCATTAGTGATAAATATCCTCCTCTTTTCCATAACGGAATCTCCAGCAAGTGTTTCCAGAGTGTTTCCGCACTGTGTACCAAAGCAAGTGGAAAAATGCCACACTTGTCATTACAGAGAGACTTTGTTCAACAAAGGAGGCAGAAACATGGAGAGTGAGGATGGTTTTTTTCCCTGCCAGTCACCTCTTTCTCTGAGGCCTGTCAGGTACCCCAAATCTGAGCCTAATGACAAATGCTGTATTCCTTGCAGAGATGTCTGAATGATCTGCAACAGCCTTTTAAAACATATATGTTTACTGAGATGCAGGAAAAAAGGCTCTTATAGTGAAGTAAATTTCACTTCTGTAGGGATTGTGGCAACATGCTCAGTGAAGGCGTATCTGTTACACAGCCATTTTGGCATGCTGGAAGGAAACAGCGGGAATAGGCTCATAGTTAGTACTGCAGGTGAAGAAATCATTTAAACTAGCACGTGTGTCCCTTCTCTTAATGTTTCTTGAAAAAATGTTTCTTTAATGTTTAATGTTTCTTTAAAAGTTGCTGAGGTCTCAAGTTCATTTGTGCTGGACTAAGGATGGGCAGTTGGATTAGCTATTCCTTCCACCAGTGTTGAGGCGCAGGCTGTTTTTTGTGTCCTCGCTTAGTGCAGCTTTTAACGTAGCGGTGCCCGTGTTTGCGATACCCTAGCACCTACAACGATAATCATAATAGCAAATAGAGTCCCTGGGGAATGCCCCAGGCAGTAGTGGACAGTAATAATATGAAATGTGCCTTTAAAGAAGGATGATATCACGTCAAATAAAGTAATGGAGAAAGAAAACAGAGGATCTATGGCCTCTCATCTACAGTATTTAATTCTAAGAAAAATGTTCTCTGCTACCCAACTTCAAGCATGCTGTCTGGCAAACAAATGTGCACATCGCTGGTGCTCTCAAGTGCAGTTCGGATAGCAACAGCTTCACCTGCTGTCCGCAGCTGGATGGTGAAAGCCTCGGTAGATCTGCATGAGATGGTCAGAGCACAGAGCTAAGCTGGAGAAAGGTGCTCAGAGAGCCCCTGCAGCAGATCTGATGCCTGGTGCATGCCAGCAAAGAGGGGGGAAGAGCACCCAACCCCCCCCGCCAGTGGCTGGGGAAAAGACACAAATGTCTTTCCTGGTCCTGCCAGAGGCAAAAGTTTTGGAGAAATTGCTCTGGCCAGCTGGAGAGACAGGGCTGGGCTGGCTGGAGGCTCCCCGTTATGCAGCTACTGCGGGTTTAGAGCAGTGCTCAGCACTTGGGAGAGAGGGAGGGAGAAGAGTTTGAATGTGCAACACTAGTACATGCGACTGAGGAAATCCCTAAAGATCAAAGGATGTGGTTATTCAAGGCAGCTGATCTGTCTGTAGGAGATTTTCGCTCCTCCTGTACCTGAGAGACAACAGCAAGTGTGAAACAAAACAGCATGGAAAAAGCAATACCTGGAGCTCCACCTTGCTGCCCAAGTCAGTTATTTGCTGCTAATCAACAACGGAGATTTTTCTTCTCTGTTTATCAATAACATCCCAGTACAGTGAGAATAGTCTTCAGGAGGTGGTGCAACCCTACACAAATCCTCATGGGAGGCTTTAGAGAGACTGGTAGAAAAAGGGCAAGTGCCACTGAATAACGACACAGCCCCATCGGATCAAGCTCGGACTTTATCTTTCCATTGTGCTGGCTATAACCGTTGTTCGTTTTATGCAATTATATCATGTAACAGTTTATATATTTCCAGGGCATTTTCTTATACATAACATCATTCTCTTAAAACCTGGGGTGCAGGGGGTTATTATTGCTCTTGAAGCTGCTGCTGGTGAGTTTTTTTCTGGATAGTCCACCAGTCTGATCAAATGGCAGAGCATTCAGGTCAGCCTCTTGCAGTTTTAGTTCCAGAGTCACCTCTTCACACGGTTAAAAACACTGAGGCTGTTTCTAGTGCTAGATCCACAAAGCAGGTGGTTGATAAGTTTATTGGCTCAAGAAAATAGAAAATTTGTGGCTGGGCCCACTATAAAAGGAAATTCTTTTCAATGATTTACAAATAAATGAACTTCAGTGCAGGCAGGATCAGACCCTTGTGTACGAAGAGTCTCTTTACTGTATATGGAGACACTAGAGAGAGCTTTTTTTAAACAAGAAATAACTTGAAACAGAATGAGAAATGGGGGGAGGTGGGGGGGTGGAAGCAAATTAACCCTTTTTTGACTTCTGGCACTTAACCTCAAGTAGCTTTTTAGTAGAACCCTGGGGGGAGTTCGTCTGTAAAATACTACAATTTACAAGTGGGTTTAACTACAACATGTTGCTTTTCAACCAGAAACAGACAGGAAAAGATCCAATTGACACCTGCTTCAGACAACAAATGGAACACAAAAGATGAAACTCATTTCAAAGGGTCTGTTTGTTTGTCTCTTGTCATGGATTAAACCAGGGGGCCACTACTTCAGGATGGATTCTGCTCCTATTCCAGTCAATGGAAAAAAAGTCTATTTGTGTGAATAACGCACAACCGGCCCTTGGCGAGGAAACGAGTTCGTTGTAGCTGAAGTTTTACTGACAATTCTGTAGTAAGTGAGGGTATAGTACTTCTGAAATGCTTGATTTGCAAGCCAGATGTTTGAAATATGAATATTCACACTTGCAGAACTTTAAACAGTTCGATGAAAGTTTACTGAAAAACAATTGGGAATACAGGAATTTTTTTTAAGAATGCAAAGCACCACAGTGCTTTTTAAAAATAGGTTTTAATTTATTTGATTCAAGTCTAACTCAATTTAGAAAATTCTTCCTGTCTAAAGCAATTTCTGCATGTGTGTGTAAGAACAGAGGAAAATTGCTGAAATTATGTTTTTTAGAAATTCAAACCAAACGAAAAAAAATTACTACCTCATTGCCAGTAGTTTCATTAAAGGACATAACGAGATGCTGGAGCTCACACTTCAAGTCATCAATATGCTTAAACAAGGCCCCTGCACACAAACTGTTACAGGGCTCCCCTAAACATGTGCATGGCTCATAAACTCTTTGCACCTTCTGTTTTGGGCCCAGAAGTTGTGCTCCCTGGGTGCGGGTGAGGCTGTGAGCAGCTCGGCTGCAACCCAGCTCTGCCTGCCCAAAGGAAAAAAAAAAAAAAAAAAAAGCCTGACACGAACATTTTGGCAGCTCTTTGTTTCAAAGAGAACAGAACTTTGTCTACTGCTTGCTGTCCTTTGATTTTTCATGGATGCAATGGTGGATGGGGTTTCCAAATCCCTTTCCTTGCCAAGCAGCAAGCCAGATTTTGTCCTCAGATACCTGCCTCTAATCCCCTGGAGTTGCATGGAGTTTTGTCCACACATAAGCTTTAGCTTGTGTATTTAATCACTGGCGGGGTTGTGGTAGTTAGAGCCTGGACTGTTACCCACTGTTCTGCTCTCATGATTAATCTCACAATCACTTTTTTTTTCCTTAAAGCCTTCAAACTTCAAGCTAAAGAATATATTACAGTTATAATTAGGGCTTTTTTTAAAACTTGCATTTCTAATGTTGACGTATATAGAGGAAATAATGAAGTCAAAGAGGCTCCAAAGCAGAAGACAAACACCAGTAGCTGCAGATTTTAACTCCCAGCTCCTTAGCTCTAAGCGCTTGTAGCCAGCAGCGCGGGTGAGAGGCCTAAACCCTCCATTTGATTCTTGCCCACGGTGGTGTTTTCTGCTGCAGAGTACCCAGACCTTGGAGGCCACTACCGTCAGATGAGGCTGCAGAAATTAAGACTGCGTAGTCAACCTGTGAGCAGCCAAACCCCACAACATATGTGTAGGTAGGGCACCAGTTCCAAGGCACGCATGCATGCAAAGAAGGTGATGGTGCACAGGGGAGTGCTAACTCTGAATTTCCTGCCTTTTGTAATGAGTACCTCGCCTCCTCCAACAATGTTAAAATTCCATTAACAAATAATTTCGTGTTAAATGCTAGTTTTCAGCATGCATTTGCTGAAATGCTTTAAATCTGATTTCTGTCCTTTTAACTCCCAATAGTGCCTTAAGGCTAAAGAACACAGGGTTTTTGTATCAGCTTAATTCTAATTTGAAACTGGGATACTTAAATACTGTGGTGCAACTGCCCCCTCTCTGCAGGTAGAGACGATGCAAACATAAAGTGTGTTCCAATCTGCAGGAATAAGCTATACAGGTATAAACCACCTTTTGCTTTAACCTTCCTTTCATTAGGGCTTTCACTAATTTAACAGTTTCAATTAAAAAAACCCCCAAACCTACCCCTTAACTGAAATAGATAGAAAAATCTATGTGTAAAATGGGTACGGGATATAAAAGGGCTGGAAGGCATGGTTGTTCCTGGCTAATAATACAATTTGAGGTATTAGATCTTAAATAGATCAACTGGATGTGTGTGGAACTGAAAGCTGCTGATTGTTGGTGCATTAGATGACAAAAATGTTAGCAATGGTTAAGGGTGCTAAGCCTGACACACCCTCCCCCTCCTGAGGAATCCCAAACAAATTTACATGGTTGCCTGATAAACTGATTTAAATGGGTCAGCATTTAGCATCTCAGGGGAAAATGAATGTGTAAATGTTTAAATTGCTGGTTTGTCTCCTTGTGATCATCAAGGCTGCAAGATATTTTCAAATGAGTTAAGGATGGCAGCTTTGATTCTGTGTCTAGAAAACACATGGCAATCGTCTTGGAAGCAGTTAGACTACAAACAGTTTTGGTTCATGTAGTGCAGTGGTTATATCTGTAATGGCATCTACTTATTTTAGACATCAGTACCAAGTAAAATAGTTGATATGATCGCTAAAGAAATAGAGGACTTGCAAGCATAATGTGAAAAGAGCGATGATACCTCTCCAGTCCACTGGCATTCTTTGACTGTTTCAGCAAAATAACAGACAAAGCCTACCTGGCCTTGCAGAAAGACTCTTGGCAGAGATATTAAATTAACTGAACAATCAAAGTTGAATGGACAAAATTCTACCACTGACTGAAAATAATTTAAACAGTAAAATTTTTTTTTGAAGGGTGTATAAATATAATATAACATAATAGAATATGTATTATATATATAAATAAGTCTTCAGTTCGGAGCAAGGCTCTGGACTGCCACAGCTATTAACACTTCGGGGAAGAAACTGAGAAGTGATGTGCTAAACTTGACAGATAACACAAAACTGATAAATCTAAACAAAGCTGAAGGAAAATAGAAACCAACTCCATTCCAAATAGACAATGCAACAACGAAGCACTTCAGAGTAGAGAATTGTAGCAGAAATTAAGCTACAAAAATACTCCCATGCATTGCTTGATGCTAAGGGAACCTTACTAACCTGGGTGCCAGGTTGGATGATTGCCAGTTGCTTGGGGAAAAGTGCTCAGAAGAAAAAGCTGTGAAGGATGGGGAGAAAATAATGCTGAAAATATTCTCTTGCTGTTTTTTCAGTTAGTGTTTTAAGTGATAACTCTATATCAAAACGAGAAGCCAGTAGATGAAAAATTCCACATGACAACCAGGGTCAAGGGAACTTTCCCATGTGAGAAGGAACCTAAAAGGACCAAAAGGAAGGAAGGGAGCAGACACACCAGTGAACAGATTAATGTCTAGTTAAAATAGCAACTGGTTTACACAAAGGGAAACAGTCTCTTCCATAGTATTGGAGAGAGAGAGAATGCAGCATCATTAAATGACATGACTTCTGAAAGCAAAAAGGAGTATGCTTTTTCATCAATAATGCCTAGCACCGAAGCAATTAGTGGGATTCAGACAGAAAAGTGTTGAAAGCAGAAAACCAAAGAATTTCTCCACAAATCTGGGCATTTTTATGAGACCAAACTCTCTTCCACAGGTAGCATAACATTAGCAAAATCAATGGTCTTCCATCTAACTTTTAATGTAGACTGCTGCATTATGTTCAGTAGACCTGTGGATCCCTGTGCAGTTCCTCAGTCTCCTGACAATATGTTTGCTTTTCGTAGCTGCCTGTTGCTGCTCCACAAATTCATAAGCTACAGGCTGAAAATCTCCTTTCTAAAGGATTTTGAGCCTTGGAGCTCAGGACATTTTCATCTCAAGACCAATTAAAAAAAACAACTAGTGATGGGAATGGAAAGATTGTCCATTGGACTTAATTATCTAGGGCAAGGAGAAAACATCCCTTTCATCCAGGGATTGCGTAATTGTCTATTATGGGCTACAGTCCTGGCTTTAAAATGAGTGACAAAACTCATATTGAATTAAACGGAAGAAGGATTTGACCCATGACGGTTCAGACATTTTGAAGCATCTGATCTGCCGATCACTGACAAAAAGAACCTGGAAAAAATAGTTCAGTACTTAGACAATATATTTGCAATGTCTGATAAGCCTCTCAAAAAAAAAAACCAACCCAACCAAAAGCCCAAACCAAACGAGAAACATGGGCTGATTCTTCTTGTCTTCACAGTGTACACGTGCATTTACGAGAGAAAGTAAGTTTGCCTGTTGCCCAAGTGGCCATACAGAGAAAATAAATTTTGTGTTTAATTTGGGGGTTTCCCTTAGGCTCAGGAATGTGTGTGTGTGTATATATTATTAAATAGAAGTAGATTATAGAAATCGAGAAATAATCAGCACTCAAAAGACTGGTCAAGGCTATCGTTACAAATGAAGAAACCAGGCTAAGAGACCAGTTACAGTCTGTGTTAGGCTGACAAACTGGGTTTTAAATTAGGTTTTAGCTGGAATGAATTTCTAAAGTTATTTTTAGCCTCAACCATGTGAGAAGCACATGGCTCCATAAATACATTCCCCTCAAGAATAAATTAATGGGGGTGGGTTGTGTGGAAGGAAACCTAAACAATTCATTTAAAGTTAATAACCAAATTAAGAATTTTATAGCTGTGTTTTTAAAACATTTGTTATTAAAGTGTGATTCAATTTTGCAATAATATGTATGCATATAGCAACAGTGCATGGGACAGTAGAGTGATGGGAGGATTCAAATGGGCCTCTATTAGCCCATAGCATCCCTGGGTCCTTCCTGGAGCTAAGTGAGAGGGGAAATATTCATGAGAGCACTTTGGTGCAGCTGTGGCAGGCTCCAGCTCTGAACCGCCGCACAAAGGAACCTGCCTTCCCCTCTGCCTATTCAGAGAGGGCTTGGGAAGAGTCAGCCTGCGTGAAACCCTCCAGGAATCATTTTGGGAAGCAGCACACAAGAAAAAATGTAAAGAACAGAACAGTCATACAGTAATGCTCACACATTTTCTCTAAATATAAGGGGAGGGACCCACTGAATGCACTGAACATATTTGGCCTTCTGGTGGAAAAGGGACCTGAGAAAGGACTTGTGCGACAGAAATCTAGTCTGTTTTCCCAGCTACATCAGCAGATCTTACAAAAAGGCAATAGTTCCTCTATAAACCTCCTTTCTCCTCTAGGTAGAGATAAAGATGACAAAGGGCTTGTGCGATTAAACAGTATCATTATGTCCTCAGTCTTCAAGCATTTCAGTTAGGAGATGCCCCTTAGCTTTAGGGGAAAAAAAAAAAGGAAAGAAAAAAAAGGGGGGGGACGGGGGAAGAGAGAGATAAATGGGGCTACGGGGCTTGTTTATTCTGGTTCATTCCCTGACCCAAGAGGTCACAGGCCAGTCGCTTGGGTGCTGCAGCTCCCTAGGTCTGCAGGTTAATGAGCAAATTCAATCCTGGTAGGAGAGCCACATGCAGGACTTTGCTGCTTCTGCAAGACAGAGGCATTTTGGTCATTCTGTCAAGTTGATGTAGGCACCAAATTGCTGTTGCGATGATGAATTTGCATCCCAGTCCGGAAGGGACTCTCTGAGGGGTCTCCAGGACCATCCGTGGCCAACAGGGCCACGGAGTGGGGGCAGCTGGACCTCTGTGCTGATGCAAGGGCCTGGAGGACTTAGCTGGCCCTTCCAGTCTGGGAGCTTTATTATTTATTTTTGTTGAGCTTGATGGGACACATAAAGGATTTTCCCTCATTTTACATGACTGCTTTGTGATTTCCTCTAGCAGATGATCCACATAAAGGTTAAAATAAAAGCAGTGACTATGAAATCCAGAAAAAGGACTTAATTAGCTGAAGTGGCAATGAATTGTATTTTTTTGGCATGCTGGAGCCTGGGTTTCACCTCCCTGCTGTATACGTCCATGTGTGTATCTCTGACTATGGACTTGATTTTCTTAAACTCTACAAAGAAGTTTGGTTACTTCTACTGTGGACTACTGGCTTTGCCTCTTTTCAACCTACAGATCAAAGACATTATGTAAAAACAGTGCAATTATGACTAAAATAAACACTTTAAACTCTCTTACTGTGATTTCATCCAGATTTTTTTTCTAGGTTTGTATTAACACTCATGTGACTCAATCAGCGTTGGTAGCAATAAAATACACATGATAATCCCCTGCTGATCCATCATTTGTACCCAGAAGACTTAAGCAGTGCAGCTTGTATTTTATTTCCTTTTTCTAGCCTGTCAAAAGTACATGCCCTTATGAAATGTACATGTGATACTTAGAAATCAAAAGAACAGCTAATTAATTACATCCCACCTCCTCATATGGAAAATGGATCTAAACTAGCATCTAAAACACAATGTGCTTGCTTTAAATAGCCAAACGCGGAGGGACCAGAGAGATCTGTGGGGAATTTTTGGCACCATATGAAGATTCTTTCAGCCCTCGAATCCCCCACCCTTGAATTCTGTGGTGGGTTTTTTTAAGGATATAAAGTTGTGGAATTTTTTTTTAAAGGCTTTTCTCTTTGTTTCCTATTCTCCTTGGCTGCACTCTTATATTTTAATACCGTATAATAGTAAGGAACAAGGAGGGTCATTCAAAAATATTTTTTAATCTTTATTAAAAACAGAACTGCCTTTTGCGCTGCTGGACCACATTTACCTACAAAGTCCTAAAACGGCTGAAAGGACTGCAACCATAGCTTCTACTTAGAGGTTTTGAGGGGTGCCCACACAAGTCTGAACGACTGCTGGCAGTGGAGAATACCAGTCTCTCGCTAAGTTTTTACATGGAGCTGACCACTTCAGCATCAAGGCATTTCTCAGGGGTCCAAAATTAGATACCAGCATTGCTCTTTTGCTTCTGAACAAAAAAGATACTTTGCTCAGGCCTTATTCCACTTACCCCCCCTTTCATTAAGACATATTTAACTTTAATTCACCATGATGGGGCAGTAGGATGAATGTGAGGGTTTTGGTAAGTGAGGAGGGGATTGCTCATGTATTAATAGCTATGAAGTGCCACAACAGCAAGAGACGGAATGAATGCTTGGTCTCAGCTGTGATGCGATTTAGTTCTTTTGCTTCCAATAATATGGGCACATTTGAGCTTTTTATGTGGCCATATACATACTTGCACTTTCACTTAATTTTACTGTCTGCACCAGAAAAAGGAACTCTAAAGGCCCAAAGTTTCTGGAAGGAATATAAAGGTTTAGAACAGAAGGTTTAATAATTCAGAAGTATTAAGGTTGACCAAGGCTATTCCAGTATTGGCAGTGAAGTGCCTATATTTGCTTTTCCTTCCTCCTGCATGCTGTACAATCCCAGCATCTATTGCCATTTGCACAAATCAGCAATAAAGCCTCAAATCATTGAACTTAATGGTTTTCTTCCACCTGAGGGGATTACTATTTCTTGCCCAGTTTGTAAAGGATGTTAAAGCATGTTCCCCCCGAGCTTCCACGCCATGGGTAAGATCTCAATCTTCTATATAAAAGAAGTCAAATTCACTGCTAATACTTACAGGGATGGATCAGATAATCCAGGTGCCTTGCTTACTCACACAGGCACAGCTACTGGGGACTGAATCGCTGACACCATCTCATATATATACTATGTGGAATGTAGGAACACTAGTCTCAATTAGCAGTCACATGTAAAAACAATAAACAAGAATTAAACAAGCAAATGTTAGAAACAGGTGATTTTAAAAGGAGGAAAATCTAAATTTGTTTATGCACAAAAAAGAGCAATATAAAAAGAATGGCAATTTGGCTTGTATAATGCATGAAGACATCTGGGCTTCTCCATTATTATCTTTGATCTTGGAAAAAAAAATCAGTCTCAGAAGATGATAGGAAAAAACAATTAAAAAGAGTAAAATGCCGTGTTAAAAATCACATGAAACATTCTCTATTAGAGTGTACACATCCTACCTCACACTCTTCGATGTAGTTACAATGGAATTTTTGTTTTTCTCATAAAGAATGGGGTAAAGACAACTTCAGTAAATCCCATGTACCTACCAAAATAAATGGCTCAACAGCATCTCATCCTGAATTATCTTGGTAAAAACATCCAGCAAAAATGACAGCAACATCACAGATATGCAGACCAAGTATCTTAGACGAGTCAAAGTATCTATTATTGCTGGTTTTTAGCTTTCTCTAAAGGGAAGCTATGTTTGACCTCTAAGGAAGGTCAACAACTTAATTATTGTACTCAAGACAAAGCTACTCTGTGCACAGGAAATGAAAGCTAAAGAGAAGCACTTTGAAAAGAAAGACGTTTTACTCTTTTAAATAAATGAGACCTAGAAAATTCAATATTGTTTTCATCCTGACCAAGTCTTCTGGCTGGATGCTAAGTGATGTTCATTGGGTAAAGACAGGAAATCCAGGAGCCTTCCTGCCTTTGCAACACAAGAGTTGTAGCAGGGCAAAACAGCTTGGAAGACAGTAAAAGAAAAAAAGCCTGTGTGGCGAGGGGTCTCACAGCCATACTTTGTTAGAAAGCCAAATCCACTTGCTTGAGAAAACCAGCACCTGGAGACATTTTGCTTAAAAAACCCCAATCACTTTGTATGCTTAGGACAGTGGTTAGACAAGGGTAGCTCAGATCTAGAAAGTTGCAGTTTGAAGAACAAGGAAGAGGCAAGAGCGG
>NW_009259028.1:348176-365160 GCF_000687185.1 Egretta garzetta | reverse complement strand
GGCTCTGTGACATGCCACCTTCTGAGAGAATGCCTAACATCACAGTTTGTCCAAAAAGTCTAAAACAGAAAAAAGAAAAAAGCTACTTTGCCAGCTTGTACCTCAGTTTTTACTTTACTGCCATACATATGAGCTATGAGAGGTTTGATTAATCTTTGAGGTCCTTTCAGTAAAAATGCTGTGCTGTTATTTGGGTTTGAGTTAACTGGTGCTAATCAGGCCAGCAAGAAGGATAGGCTGTTGCTCATGGAATCCAGCTTCACCAAAAAGTGCAGAAAAGGGATGCTATTCACCGATGTTGGAAAGCCATGGAACTTTAACTAGGGTGGTCTGGCAAAGGGTGTAAATCACCAGCCACAGGCCTTTTCCAGAGAGGAAAAAATGCCACTCCAGTGAATAACGCAAAGACTGCAGCTCTGCTCCAAGGGAGGGAGCGACCGCTTTACCATCAATCAGATGAACGTCCAGATTACATGAGCTTGGAGTGTTCCTAGTCAGAAGAACATGGGCAAGTGTGTGTGCTACCTTTCTCTAGAGCTTAACAATACATTTTTCCAATATTTGTACCAAAGTTTGTGCCCACAGGTCACAAGTTAACACCTCCATTGAAATGACCTGGTTGTTACCAGTGCAGAGTGTTGCAGCTTCTCCTGCGGTTAACAAGAACCATCAGCAAAGGGCACTGTAACATCCAGGCTGCTTCTGCTGAGCCCTCTGCTTATGCCCTCTGCTAAAGACCAAACCTCGCACTGTTCATCATCGTAGCGTGGCCTGTTGTCACCCTGCGGCACAGCCAAGAAACTGTGCTCACCATCACCGCTAGTCTGCTCTCTCCCCACTCCATCCTACTCAGGCTTTGCAATACCTCCTTAGTGTCATATGGAGGAGGGTGGGAAGTCCAAGAAGGTAAGGAAATCCCTTCTGGCTCCCCACCTGTGGTATATCCCCACCTGTGGGGCTGGCTCATTTTTTGCAGCTTACCTGCTCAGTGATGACTCAATGGGATGATGTTTTCCAAGAGCACTCCAGTGATTCACAGCTCATGTTGCATTTTCAGGATATGTCAGATAGAATTCAGGAGCCTGTATTAAAAATAATGCAAATAGCAAATCAGTAAGGTAGGGGACCTGTGGAAAAATCAATAGCAGTCATGCAATGAGAAGCTATCTTAATCCCCACTTGCAAGGAAAATTGCTTTAGTTTGCACAGATAACCTTAATCCTGGCATTTCTTACCATCTGAATACTTGACAAATTCTTTCTTATGTAAAATGAAGAACAATCCTAACTGCTCAGTCTTGAAGCATTTATGAGCTCCAAGAATGCAGAGTCATCTTTCCAATCCAGCATCACCATTTATCCAACAGATCTTTAGTCATGTTTTGAACTCTCTGATTTCCACAGGGCCTCGTTTCTTCACTTACAATTAGCAGAGCTGCCCTAAAACTAGACCCCTTGTCAGGTAATTGGTGTGATAACTGGCAATGTTCACAATTGCAGGGTATTCACTGCAGATGATAAGGCATTTCAGAGGGAGAAGAACTAAGTTTCAGGATCAAAATCAGGTACTTTCTGCCTTTTTCCAACTATTGGGAATATGGGGAAAAACTGTCCCAAGCAGGTGAACTTTCACCGAAGTCTACATAGTGGCTGAGAACTGGATGGTCTGGCTAATGAGAATGACTGATTATATAGATTTAATGCAAACAGATTTTAGAATGGTTGGGATTAGATTTCATCTGTCCGCGTGTATGTATTGAAAAAGCCCACAGCCTCTATCTGGGCCAAGGCTTTCACAGTCACTGCTTCCAGCATGTAAACTGTCATCCGTAGCCTTTGTTCTCAAATGTATGACCTTGCATTTTGCTGTTTTAAAACACATGTTCAGAGGAGTCTAGTTTACCAAGTGTTGCAGTTTGCCTCGCAGACTTGACCCGTCTTGTTTATTTACCACTATGGCATATCTGCAACTTTTCCAGCAGCTAATTTATTTATTTTTTTATTTCAAATCCTTGATAACAATAATGAATAACCTTGAGGCAAGAACAAATCATTGCAGAACCTTGATAAAAATACCCTTCTGATACACTTCAGTGTACTTATTTAATATATACTACATTTTGGGTAGTAACATTTTAAAACTATTTTGTACAGTCATTTTTATTATCAAGACTATATTGGTGTCATTTATGTCACCGTCTCTTTACTAGATGTTGACTATTTCACACATCTGATTTTCTTGCAGTTGTCTCAGAACTGACATCATCAGGTTAACTGGCCTATATTTACTTGGGGAGGCTGGGAGAAGGGGATCACCTCCTTCATCCTTCTAAAATAATGAAACATTTGTTCACTTCTAGCTCTCTGGAATTTCCCTAGTACCTTATGAAGTAAGAGGGTCCACAAGAGATGTTAATATGAAATACAGACTGCTATAAGCAAGAGAAACAAGTCTGGGCCGTGAGGCTTGGAAACAACTTTGCAACTCTTGGTTTCAACCAGATCAGTATGGAACTAGATAGTGCGTGTTTCTACCAGTTAGTAACCTGTCCTGGTTTTGATCCTGATGTATTCAGCTTCCTTACAACCACATGCAGTTTCTGCAATTTACACCCATCTAAAATCTCCAGTGTCAAATTACCAAGTTGCACTGACTCTGGCAGCAGCATGATGTGGCATCACCAAGCACTGCCTGGCTTCCACCTGTTACAGTAAATTTCCCGTGTTAGCAATAAACTGTGCCCCAGTTTGCAAATACCAGCACAACTGGCCTGAATTGCAGGTAGGTAGTTTTACCTGGTTTTGAGTTTCATTAGGAAAGCTTTGCTCCAGCTTCAACCATTTTTAAGGGTAACAGGGCATCACCACACCCATTAAAAATGGAGGCAACCTTCATCCTTCAGGAGAACATCACTGCATGGAGGAGACATCACTAGGAGACTCTCTGTGACAGCAGACACGTTTTTCTATTTTTTTTCTCAACCTAATTTTAAAGGCTCAGAGAGACATGGTCCTTGGCTTTTCCCTATGACAGTAAATGAATGCTCTCCTCCTTCACACTTCTGTATTTTAAGTCTGTACATGCACGAAGCCATTTTAATGGGACAGTAGAGTTGCACTGAAGTCGCAGAGTGCTCTCTGAAGACCTGACAGATGATAAGGAGATGGCAAAGAAGGGGAGTTTCTAGGCACCAAGGAGAAGTAGTCAGGAGATACAGCTCTGAGGAACAACATGAAGTATGCCTTGAAGTACATACAGCTACATCCAGTTGATGTTTCTCCTATATACATTGGGGAGAAATTTATTCTACTGAAAACTCTGCTTGTCTTTGACACCAAAGCTGTCTGAAATCAGATCCTTAACTCTGGAGGAAAAAGGGTACTTAAACATTGATATTGAATTAGGAGAAATCCAGCAAATGAGGCCTCTTTGGTTAATAATCTGTCTTTAAAAGAGTCCCCATAGATTTCCAGAAAACACACAGTAAATTCAGCTGCTTTCCCTCATTCCTGTGAAAAAAAAAAAACAAACAAGCAACCAAACCCCAAACCAAAACATAGCTAGAGTTAGAGATCCTTCTTGTCTTTTTTGTTAGGGTGCATCATAATCATATCTGTTTGCTTAGGACATTATTTTCCTTTCATCAAGAAGTATGGTTTTCACAGATACGCTGTTTACATGGGCACAGGGTCAATCTGTGCATTTTCTTCTATCCCCTGCTCACAATAGAACAAAAAGAAAATTGCATAATAACAGAATAGTTTTCACCACTACTTTTAGGGCTGATCCAATATCAGCATTTCTCTTTCAAGAATAACTCCCAGTCTCAACACCACAGAGGTAGAACTAGTCTTTATTCTTCATGAAACATCCAGAGGGCCAGATAACCTGCTGGAATGCACTAGGGTCGTGGCTACTGAGCTCAGATAGAAAGAACTCATTCTGCACCGTGGTTTCTTTCAGTTCCTGTGGACTCTGAAGGTTGGTTTCCCCAGATGAAGCCTCAAATGCACCTGCAGAGATAGATTCCTAAGCTTGAGAGGCAGTATCAGCTCCACATCCTTCATTTTCACACCTATTTCTTTAACCTTTTATTCAGGAGGTCAAAGTTTTAAACCATTTGATGCTGTTTCATAAATCAAGAGCACTCCTGTGACTATTCCATGGCAATATAATATTGACCAAAAGGTTTGGTTAACAAGAGTATGTGAGGAGTCCCAGTGGTTTAGAGAGGGATGGAGAGCTCCAGATGTAGAACTTGCACCTTAAGATTTGCTAGGGATAATTTTATGCCCTGTAAAGTTCCTTCTACTCCTTATATGGCATTTCAGGACATGTCTTATACCCACTTAAGCTTTTTAATTGATGTTCCTCAAATTTGTAATGGAAAGATTGTGCTGAACAGTGACACAATAGTTCAACGAGACCCCTCTGGTTCTTGACATTTCTGCAAAGACTTCCCCCAACACACATTTGGGAGCACTAGCTGTGATTGATACACAGCAAATGCAGTCCCCTAGTTGTCAGACAGAGAAAGCCAGCCTCTCTTTCCAAAATGATAGCAGTGGGCTCCCAACCGTGCCTCCCCTCGCATGCGTTATCCAGATCAGGCATAGGAACCACCTGTAATAACTGCCTGGTTCAGCCAATTTTACTATAATCACATCCCACCTCTTCTCTGACCTAACTGGGTGCAAGCTGTGAGAAAAAATACGCTGACTTCATCTTGCAGTATTAATTCTGTAAGCCTTACAGATATTATTTCAAAAAAAATGGAAACTTGTTAAAAAGAACATGTCTTTTGTTTCCATTAATAGCAAATAGTGGAATCCAATGTTAACTTGATGCATTTGTTGCTGGAAGTTTCCTTCTGAAGTATAAAAAGCCACTGGAAATCAATATGTGTTTCATTGATACAGCACTGATACTAGGGAACTTCAAAAGCATTTGCTGTACTGCTTCTCATGTGGAGAAAGTGGCTAACTCTGCCCATATACACATGGGCAAATGCATCATTTTCTGTTGGGAGCTTGTGTCTTGGGCTGCAGCAAACAAGCACTGCAACTTATACCAGACACTGGAGGATATGAATATTTTCTTTACTACTCAGCTCCAGGAAAGGATAATTACTATAAGCAAAACCAGATGAAAATCTGAGAATATTTTATGATCCACTTTCATTAAAAAAAAATTTCTATTAGCCTTAGAACAATGGGGCCAAATTCACACTTGGGGTAACATCACTGACATCAGTAGAATACTACAATTTATTTGCCCCATGGGATCTACTTGAAAATATAACATACTGTCACAAGTATGACAGCCAAATTCTGTGGAGAAAATCTTTCTATACCAACTAATTTGGCTTTAAAAAGCACAGCTGTACAAGCAGTAATCCAGTGGGCTGGATCTTCTAGTGCAACTCTGCTTACATCCGTACGATAAAGCTCAGTTATAACTACCTGAGAATGTGGCCAAGTGCTTTTTTCAGACCAAATAGGAGATAAATATTATTCGGCACCAGAGTGATGCTTATGTGTCATTCAGAAAAACAAAGAGAAAGATATTGGGAGGTAGAATTTAAAAGCAACCAGGTAGCCAAAGATCTAAATGAAATGCTGATATTCCTTGCTAATCCTTTCTTATCCTGCCTCCTCTCTCGCCCACCAAGCAGTCTCCTGAACCATATTAAGCTGCTGGGAGAATGAACAAGAAAAGCAGAAGGCTCTTTTGCCATTTCTGTCGTCGTTTATTTATTTTTAAACACAAAATTCTTGTCCATTTCAGTGATGACGTTTTAATGAATCCATCAATCACTGCAAACTCCAAACTAGAATCCCACATAAAAGAGACCTATTTGTAATACGTGACCTAAGCCCATACCTAACGAAATTAGTTCTTAGGGAGACAATGCAGGTCTTTCATTGCTGTCTCCATGGAATTGTAGATGATTAAGCTGGACAGGGCCTCATGGGCCCTCAAATCCAATCCCCTACACCTAGCATCACTTTATCCCTGGGTTGTTCCCTTGAGTGCGTTATCTAATCCTTTGCTGACTGATTGCGACCCACCTTACAACTTCTTTTCCATGGGCAAGTTTTCATTGTGTGTTGCCCAAGCAAGCTCTTGATCACCCTCATAGGTCTTCAGTTCCCTTGTAGCAATGAATTCTAGGTGTTTGGATCCATATCACCTCCTCTTCCCTTAATTATTTTAAGTCTTTCCAACACTGCCTTTTGCTTTTCTTGATTCCTCACCCATTTTCTCTGTACATCTCAGTGTTGCAGGTTCTATTTCAAGGGCAGCCCAGCCAATGTTGCATCACATCTCTGCCACCATGTTGGGCTCCTCAAAGCAGATTCATTGCCAAATCTTTGACTTCTTTTGCTGCTGCCATATGCAGTAAATTCCCCAACTTCACTACATCATGACTCAATTCTTTGCTTCCCTTTTTATGGCTAACAGACCTATTATGATTTGCTTTTATTACCTTTGCACCATTCCTCTCAGGTTGATGTTTCACCGTTCTCACTTTATGCCTCTTCTTTCTTACCACAGCATTGCTTTTCTTTGCCACTTGTTCTGTACCTACAGGATCTGAGCTTAATTCTTATACCCAGATTGAGAAGATTGCTTAACCAGTTGCGTTGAGAGCATTCTCCCCACCAACTCCTCTTCCCCAGGACTCCCCCCAGCAACACTGCTGAGATGCAAATAGTTAAGATTATTTTTAAAATCAAATTTAACTTAGAGAAGATCCTGACTCCACATTTAAAATTTCTGAGCTCTCCACTTGCTGTTATTTTGGCTGCTAGTGATTTACACTTATGTGGATTACTTAAATGTCTTCAGTGTGCTGCATCCATGGACATATCCATGGACAAATATCCCTGCTGGCTTCAGAAGTATCAAAGAAAGCAGTTGCTGCTCCCTCGTGGTCATCAGCATCATCCCTGTTCTGAAAGCTACCATCACCTAAACTTCACTTCTATTTACTATCTATCTTCTATCTACTCTGTCTACAGACATGCTTTTATCTATGCTCTTGGTTAAGGCCAAGTGAACCAAGGTAATGAAGACTTACTACTGAAACAGCTTAAACCATGACTGCAGCCTCATGTGATTACCCGACAAGACTCAGATCAGGACATTGTTACAAACAGCAGTTTCTGAAGCAACTGGGCAATCCTGAACTTAATGAATTTCTTTCCATCCTTTTCCACTTTCTTTTTTACTACTTGGTAAAGTGTTTTCACTGACTACATCTCCTGTCAGTACTGTCTGGCATGACTATGTTTTAAAACTTAGGTGGCCCCTTGATTTTCAAAGAACAGAAAGAGACCAGAACACTTATATTGTATACAATACAGAAATCAAAGCTTAGATGTTATCACACGGCTGACCTCCTTCTGTGCTCACCATGGATGGCATCACGCAGTAAATCTGCAATTACAAGGTGAATGGCAATTTCAAAACCTGTAGAAAATAATTTCTTATATTGGGACCAGCACACAATGATATCTTTGCTGTCATTGCGCCTTTATCATTTTGAGGCCCATTGTCCCTTACTATATTTTCTACCAAGATATTTTTTTTCCCATCTGTTAAAACCCAGCATGAAAATCAGACAGGGCTCTTGTGCCTGTTTCTCCCTGTTTTACACTTGAAAGCTGGCTTTACTCACTCTTGCCAATTTTAGTCCTGGAAGGCTAGTTATCACAAGTGGCCAAATGGAGACCACCCTCAGAGAAGAATCACTTTAGTTGTTTCTTCTCATTGATCAAACGTGCCCAAATTTCCCTCACAGAGCTAGTTCTGAGGAAGTATATCACTTTTTATTACCTTGTCATTTTCCATTGGGACTGGAAGAGTTCTGTGGAAAAACTACCAGAGCATCTGTATCTTAAAGCATTGTTCTCTCTCTGTTTGAGAGTTGTTCTTGACCCGTTTCCACAGTATCACTTGTCCTGCACAAAAGACAATCCTTTTTTCCAACAGCTTTCCTTATTTTCTTTGCCACTGGTTCACATCTAACATTCCTAGTTATAGAAGAACAAGGCATCTCTGCTTTTTGGCTCCACATCGTTCCTCTCTTGTTCTAAGCAATCGACCTGTCTGCTGTCATGGACATCCATGTCATACTGGCATGGTGGGATCTCCTCTTCTCTCCTGCTTGTCTAAACATCAGTCTGTCTTTTCTTTCCCCCCTCATTCTCCCCTGTGGAGTCTCAATCCTGGCTGTCTCCACTGTCTTGTCATTTTGCCTTTGGGGGGTAGTTTCCCTTCCTTTCTTCTTTGCCTCTGAATTGTTTTCCTTCTCCAGTTGAACAAATTTGTTGCTCAGCTTCATCTCTCCTGCACTAGCTAATTTCATCCCCTCTCACCCCCTCTCTTGCATGTGGGTAGGGTTCTCCCATGGGTATCCCTTCTCACCTTTCTGTTCTCCAGGCCTTCTTCAGAAGGTGTTGCGCTCTAATGATGCTTCCGCTGTCTCCTCAGGATATTCCTCAATCACATCTTTGAATTCCTGCCTGAATTTTGAGTTACCTCCACTTGCCTCTTTACCGCTTGCACGGTTTCCTCCATGGCTGTGGTCAAATTACATTTCATACTTATGTACCTTCCATCATGCGCCACGCTGCAATGATGTTCAACTGGGAGCTTCTGCAGCCATCCATCATCTTTGTGAACCCTTTCCTCTTCTGTCCATTTCAAATTAGTCCCCAAAAGAGCCTAACAAGTGTTAGGTACCAAAATCCCACTGACACTAAGTGCTAGGTGCATTGGTTTATAATACATGTTAGAGAAACAGGAGACTATCACAAGCTGTTAAGCAATAAACATCCCTGCAACATGATCTGTTGTGGTTGGACATTTTATTGAAATCCTGGATAGTCATTTGCAAAAAAGCTGACATGCAGGGTTTGGATTTAATCTTCACATTTCCACTCAAACTGTGGCATTGTTTGAACACAACAGCTTTGGGATCCTGGCAAAAGAGTAAAATTGTCCGAGCTGTTCCACTCTGTTTTGAATTATCCCTCTTCTTATTTATTTATTTTTAGCTTTGAAGTCTGTGTACTTTAAAAATCAATGAACATCATATTAACAAGCAGACACTAATTACATTTTAACAAACTGGAAAGGCTTGGCTACAAATCTTTGAAAAGATAAATTCACATTTTAAAAAGCTTCCTAATCCAACTGGCATCATTGTAGTAAGACACTGAAAAAGCCTGCACAAAATGGAAATGTTAAAAGGGTCTGTTTTCCAGAAATTTTTTCTATGATTTATAATTAGTCTTCATCATTGTACTGTCTTGTACACTAGGTCTGGTAAACAGAGTACTCATGTCTTTTACAGGATTAATGAATAAGTTCTGAGATGTAGAAATTAAAAGACCATTCAGATAACAACAACCTTAGCTCCTTGTAGCTCTTCTCATCAGTCCAACTTAGTATTTTACAAATAAATCGGGATCACTATCACAGTTTTACAGAGGGATAGAAATGAGGCAAGGAATGCTAACAAGTCTCATCTGCAATCACTTAGCAGAGCAAAGACAGATCAGAACTGGATCTCTTGCATCCAGTTTAGAGCTCTGGTCCATAGGTTAGAGTGGTTTGCTGAGCAATTTTTAGAATATGGGTATTGGAGTGTGCAGTGGGAATCACAGAGTTTGTATCAGGATATTCTGCACTCTGGGAAATGCCAAAAGTGTAAATAGATGGTCCAGAAACTATGAAAAATATCATGCCTCTTCTGACCACTCCGGCTGAGAGTAGCTGCACCCTTGGTGTTAGGGTTTTTTGAAAAGCAGCTCCCACATGAAAGCAGGATCCCCAGCAACGTGCAAAACAATTTCTGTACAGTGCAGAGAGCCAAGTCATCACGAGGTTTGTGTAGTAACAACAAGAGGAGAGTAGGACACACACAGGATGCTTGTGTCAGAGCAAGCTCCAGGAAACACACGGGGAAAGCTATGCTTTTGAAATGTCCCCACTGATTTCATCACTTCTGTGCTATTCCAGAACAGCTGCCGGAGAGATCAGCAGATGAGGAACCCGCTCCAGACAAAAGCCTATGTGCAGCACAGCAAAAGCCAGCCTGTGCCAAGAAACATTTACTCACTGCAGTGCCATGGACCATGTAGGGGGCATATTAGACCCTAACAGTCTTAGCTGTCCACTTTATACCGTGCTCTGAACTGGTAAGATAGACCTGCTGCTTGCTGTGCTCAGAGTGAAAATGGAGCCACTGAAGAAAAGGGCATCAAACATGATGGTACTTCATGGCATGAGAGATCAGTTCTATGTTCCAGGAACTGAAGGATACATATACCTTGGCCCATTCACAGGGTACTAGAGTCAGCTTGTGTTCATAGCAAATTCTTTGAGACAATTTCAAAGGGGGTGATAAAAAAGCAAGCTTCACCCATCACATCTGGCACCATTTCTCCATGTCATACATATCAAAATTTCTCTATCTGTTACTGCAAGTATTTGACTTACTTGTGAGAATCGAAATTCTAGACTTCCTACAGTGTCCTGCTTTCATGGTTACATCTCCTGGTTGAGCTGACTTGCCAGAAAGAAACTCATCTGCTGGAGTGACCTGCAGGCCATGTCATTCTGTATCTGCAAAGAAGAGGATAGACTGTCATGCCTGTCCTGGAGCCGCATCAGTTACACCTGGCAGAGCAGCACAGGCAGCTGTCACCATACTGCAGCCACTCTCAGCAGTGGCATCCCAACAATGATGCCCAATGAAGGCACCAAAATCATCAGTGGTGCTGTGCACGGTTCTCACTAGAATGACCTCTGAACAATTTTCAGGATCAGCACTGTTCTCCAGAGATGGTGGCTCAAGCATTACTGCAAAACTGGTTACCCCTGCAGCACTGGCTGATGAACTCAGGTGTTTTGATAACAATTAATGCTTGTTGGCCTTAGCACAGCATCTGGCAGAAGAAGTGACTCTCCAAAAAGGATCTAGGAAATGTAACAGAGTGCCCAAGTATGAAGGGGCATCTGCTATGGCACCCTATCTACTAACCTGCTTTCTCTTCATAAACAAACTGGAGTAACACACGGGGCGCAGTATCTCCCTCTGCCTGCTTCACAGTCACTATTTTGATATTAAAGACCAAGTTTTCCACCTATCTGGCTAAAAAGATTTAACAACTCCTGTAACATTTCCACAAAAAAATTCTTTGCACACAACTGGATCTAGACTAAGTCTCCAGGTCCACCATGTCTCTCCAGATCCTGTGCCTCTACATTACCCTTTTCATTTGATTAGCATATGATATAAATGGATTTATCACTGCTCCCTTCTGTCACTTGTCAGTGACACTTATGGAAAGAAACACTCACCTCTTAGGTAACTGTGGAGCAACCAGTCTGATTCAGGCCCCAGACTCCTTTTTGGATGGTGCTGAATTATTATTTTGTGTGGTTACTTGGGTGGTGGTTTTGGGACCATCCTGACAGGTCTGAAGCTCTGTGTCACTAATGGGTAAGGTGAGATTCTCACTGTCTTGTGACTGGTCTGCAATGAGCACCAACACTGGATGTGAGAGTAAATGAAGGCAACACCTAGATACTTTTCTTGAAGGCATGTGGAGGCTTGAATGTTCAGCTGCCAATATTGGAATGACATCTGCCATTTCTGAGCTGATGGTGCGGTTTCTTTAAAGTTTGGTCCTGATCTGTGTTTTAATTTGAAGAACAATTAAACTTTATGCACAAATAAAAAGCAGATCATATATTAGAGAATCTTTATTGGATTTCTAAGCAGGCTGGAAAGTACATAAACACCTTGAGTGTAGATTGTTTTTCTTACATCATTATTTTGTTCCCTGTCTCAACAGGACAGGGAAATATGTGATGCACTTTCAACCAAACACATTTTGGGGGAGGGAAAAAAAAAAGGGAAAAAAAGAAAATTTAAATCCTACCTTAAATAAATACACTCCCATATCTTGGTCCCTTGTGAAGAGCAGTGGCTGTGACATAGTCCAGAGATATCAGCATTCAGACCCCTCTGAAATAAATACAGGAAGCTCACCTCACACCGACAGGTTGCTCTCATGGTTGCACTAGTTTTAAACCAATAGTATTGACTTCAAAGCAAGATTTAACCTGATTTACACTTGCATGAGTGATAGATCAAGCCCATGAACAGCTCAGGCAGTTCAGATTTGGTTCAGCTTCAAAACTTAGCACCATCAGTAGGAAACTTTTTTTTGAAAAGGAAGGATTAAAGTCTGCAGGAGCTGATGAGGATACCAGGAAAAGCTGACAGAGCGAGGCAATGCCTAAAAAGCCAACTGTTACACTCCTAGTCCTCTGCAGCTGCCAGTGTGCTTTCCCCTAGACCCACAGGCCAGAAACCAGCAGAACAGAGAGAACAATAGAAAGAGGCAGGAGAAGTGGATGGGAGACCCACCTTGACAAGTTAGATGAGCTCAGGAAAAGAAGGCTTTCTGGAAGATGAGGTGGGATAAAGGTACAGGAAAGGGCAAACAACTCAGATGCTCTGTCAGACAGACAGCTCTGGAGTCTTCCCATAGCATGAAGGTCAGTCAAGATTTTATGTAAGATAACAAGATGCTGGACTTGCAGCTTGCCAACAAAAAGCATATTCACACATTTCCACTGGATTCACATATGACAACTTGAGCAATTTTTATTTATTGAAGGCAGTTCTTCCTCAAAGCCTTCTAAAACAATTACAGAGAACTGTATCTCCCGAGAACATGCATGCTTGAAGATGGAGTATATTCTAGGAAGTATGTAATCCTTATGCTAACTGTGCTAATTCCCTAATAAGTACTCCATCAGTTTTTTTCTTAAACTAACTAAAACAGAGTCTCCAAGGTGCTGATCGACTCTAAACCTATTAAAATTGATGTAAATCTGGAAAAACTCCACTGAAATTATGCTGATGGAAAAGCCAGTGCCAGACCATAACTAAGCCTCATGGGGAAAATCTAAAAGTCCGAAGTTCCTGGGAGTTTTATTATTGCACCAGTGGAGCAGGGATTTCTCCCTAACTGTTCCCCAAGCCCAGGGGTAGTCAGCCAGCACTTTCTCTAATGTGTAAGGGATGGAAGAAATCAGAAGAGACCATATAATAAATCAACTGACAGTCTCTGAAAAATAGCTGTCCTGTCTCTTCAGTATGAGAGAGAGTAATGTGCTGAGGGCAGGAGGAATTTGGCTTTAGACAGAAAACACTCCCCTATAGGGGGACAAAAAGTGATCATTCTGTAGCTTAATCAATCTCAGGCCTCTCTTTGAGGGAAATAACATGTTGTCTCCAACAGCACGTGTAATACTGTTTGCTGAAATATAAACTACGGCCGTATACCCCAAGATGGAAGGTCAGAAGTCAACTGAGGATCTGGCCACAGATGTTCAGCAATAGAGATCAAAACACAATATATCAAATTCAGTACTTTTCCTCGAGGAACAGGTTGCAGAAATTTCTCAACCCATCTCTTTGCAGTAAGTGCACTCACCCTACATGTAACAAAGCTGTACATCACAAATTGCCAGGTTACTCAAGACAAAGTTCACGTTTCCTAATTTCTCCATCCTGTGCCTGGGTATTTTAATATTTATATAGCGAATTTGCTCTTATCCACAAACGCAGCTCCCCTGAACCCTCTGCAATGTTTTTCAAGTCTGTCTACCAAAGTGAAGAATCATATGACACCATTTAGTCCTCCCCCAGCCCTTGATATATGTTTCCTAAAGCCGACATTTGATATTATGGAATGTGTTGTAATCAATTCTTAAAGTTATAGCACCACTGGATTTTTATTAACTTGCACAACAACAACAAGAAAAATCCAACAAAAAATGGGCCCTCATAACCAATCAGCCTTGTTATATCCTGAAAGCTGCTTTAACAAGCAGGGAGTAATATAGTGTAATTGGTACTCCGCAATTTAATTGTTCTGTTCTTAAATCTAATATTGCAGCTGTGGGTTAAGTTTACACCACAGCTTTCAAGAGAACATGAAAGTGTGGTACATCTGTGCAACAGAAAGCTAAACATCTCTCATCTGATGTGTTTACAATGACATTTGATAGCGTGGAATGGTTCGGAGTTCATTCTTAAAGGTGCAGAACTGCTTTTTGATGCTGCAAAAAAGGGAAAAAGCCTCCAATCTCCTTCAAAGAATTCAGCCCACATAAGCCTGACGACAATGCTGCTGCAGGCACTGCAGGGAAACTTCCAGCTGTAACAATTCCTTCAAGTATGTTTGAACATTTGTCACTTGGGCAGTAGAAAAGGGGACAAGGACAGCTTCCCCCTCAGATGACATAATCAATTATTTGCAAAACAAACCACTCAAAAAAGTCTGCAACTAGACAAGTAAAACAACCCCTGACGTGCATAAACCAGACGAGAATATTTCAAGAAATGTTATTAAGTGGACAACTTTGGCACATTTAGAAATGGCGGAGTTTTCAATTTAACAGGTGGCAGAACTGCTCATGGTATCTTGAACTTCGCATTCTGTATAACTAACAGCTTCAGCATTATGTACTTGTTAGTGAATTTATTAAGCCCATAAGTAGTTCAAGAAACTTAGGAGTGGGCCCATAAATGTCATCTGCAGTTTGTGAACTGCAAGTATCTGACTGTTTTGATCAAGGTTTTTACGGGAAAGTTAAATGGTTATTAAAATTATTTACTACTGCTACACGAAAGGGAGCAAGCCTGCTGAAGAACTTACGTTGTGATAAGATGTGAAAGGCTGTAGGTCAAATGTGTTAGCAGAAAAGCATTTCTGTTTATGTCTAAGCCCAAATTTTTGTACATTACGAAGCTCATAGTGTACTTAAGTGGCTGAGAAAGGGTCTGTGGAGGGGAGGAGGCATTTTCCCTTTCCCATAATCTGCTGTCAGAAATATGTGATCTGATCAAGCTACTTTTCTTGTTCTCAGCATTAGCCGTTTTCTAACATTTTCTGTCCTTGGAGAAATGCATGAGAAGGCAACTTAGTTGATGAGGTTACTTTCTGCTCAATCCTCTGTAGCAGTCCACACCAATGCCTTGATTTATGCTCTTTAACTGACAAAAGTCAATTTCAGTGATGAAGCTCAGCTATATTACCGTACTACACTGGAATACATTCAGTTTTTAAACTTTATTATTTCTGTCACAATTAAGACTATCTGAAGCCTCTTCATAAAAAGGGGCCATAACAAAAGCTGTACGTTAGCAACTCGATCAATGGATGCATTCATTCTGCATAAAAAATACCGTAAGAAGGACAGATCTCCTGGGGAGGCAAATCTGTATCAATATTTCAGTCTCTTGAATACAGAAATTTGATACAATAAAATGCAACGCCCGAGCTTCCCCTCCTTTCAAATAACTGAGAAACAAATATTGTCCTTTGAAGGGAAGAAATGCATTCTTATTTTTTAGTTTTCGGGTTTTCCCGCCTTTCATAGCATCATAATGTTCTCTTCATGGGTAGAAAACTTAATCTTCAAGTTCAAGCCTAGTTTCTTCATACAGTTCAGGATGAGATGACTTGGAATACCGGGAATATTTCAGCTGTAGAAAATCACCCAATTCATCCAGAGCATTCAAAACCTGTAAGACCATTATACTGTGTCAATTCTCTTGGAAAAGAAATGAGGTCCTAGTAACCTCTACTTTACAGCAGAGCAAGATGATCATAAAAGCATCAATTAAAGAAATTTTAAAGGGAAAAACAGGCAAATTTTTCTTTCATTCTCCTCTACTGAGTGTCAATGCAGTTGTAGATCCACAACAGCATCTACGAGAACAGAATTTACTCCTTCAGTAGGTTATGGTTTATTAGCGGGTACATTAATTGAGCAGAGATTAAAAAAAATTACCTTTTTCTAAAAGCACAGGGAGATAATAATCCAAATAAAAATTTATCTTTGCTTGTGCAAAAGGGATGTGTAAGGCAATATTTCAATATTTCCGTATAGATCACAAAGACTGGAGTTGCTACTGCATTTTCTTAGATGGGACTCAGCCCACTGTGCTGATTAGAGTCATCATAAATAGTCTGAATAGTTTAAGATATTTTTAGTGCATTCCATGATCTTCTTGTATTAATATCACAGGCATAATTAATAATGCATTAATACTGCAATGCAATTTGCTGAGCTATATCCCCAGTGCTCAGTGGATTCATAAAGTAGCCAGGGAACTCTATACCATAGAGAAGCAGCTTGGTGTGTTGCAGCATCTGATCCACATTCAAGAGCAGCCAACCTTTTGACATCACAGAAGAAAAGAGCAATTTTGATTTTGAGCCTCTTTCTGTTAAGCCACTAAAAGGAGCTCAAGAACAGAAAGGAGTAATTTAGTAATGGTTTATGCAGAGAGATAGCTTCAAGGTCATTAAGGAAGTTATGCTTGGGAGCTTGCCCTTTCATGGATCTTTCCTCTTTTTAGTTCCAGGCTGAGATTCAAAACAAATTTTGCCAAAGGGAAAAGTTTTCATTGTGCTTGTTACCTGTTGTTACCCTGTTTTTAATCATATTCACAAAGTGTTTGTCCTAAAACCTTTCCATCTGCAAATAATTAAACTCATGGCATTTCCATTCCCCCAAACTGTAAGGACATTTAAAGAATGCCACAAGTACTACAGCAATGATCCCACTTCCAAAGGCAAAAATACAGCACATTCAAGAATGATGGCTGGGGAGCGTACTTTCACTGGTACCAGGAAGCAGCAATGTGCAGGCAGCAGGAAGCGAACATGCAATGATGGCCCAAAAATGTAATGGGCTTGACATTTGGGGGTGGGGGTAAAGGAAGAAAATCAAAGCAGCAACCTCAAAAGATTAATCTTCAGAACAGCTTCATCACCTATTACTAGTTATGTAAGCCAAAATCTACACAAACAGCAAAAGCTGACAATGACCAACACAAGTACGTAGCTATGCCTGTTCTATGCAATATTATCTTTATGGT
>NW_009259028.1:347203-348110 GCF_000687185.1 Egretta garzetta | reverse complement strand
TTTTTCGATGTTGTTTGAGAGAGGTCTACACTCTGGCATGGGAGCTGGTCAGCCAGGAAGGGTTCTGGCCTCATGCTCCACATGATTCTCAGGATGCAAATAGAGAAGCAGGGGCTCTCTGCAGGCACAGGTGCTTGTCTGCATGATGAGTGGCATCTTTAACTCAAACGCCTTCCACATGCACAGATTTTTTGCTCTGACCATCATACTTGTGCAAAAAGAGGAAAAAGAAAGCCTGAAATTTACTGTTAAGACTCCATGTTTCGTGCCTCTAAGTCAGCTTATTCTTAGAATGAAAGAACATATATCAAGCCAGGCCAAAAACACCTCTGGCAAGAAAAGGGGATGGAAAATTTCAAAGAGTTTATTTTAAACACATTTCTGACTGCGTTGGAATGGATGTTTATGATGGAAGTCTCAATGTACTCAACAGTATTTCTGATATCAGAGAAAGATACAGAACTGAGACAGGCCAGACAGCACCAATTAAACTTCATTAGGTTCAAACAGTTCCAAATACTGTTTGCAATTTCCACCTGTGCCCCCAAGGCTGTCCCATATACCTCTGCAATTCAAGAAACACGTGGAAATATGGAATGAAAATAAGGGTAAGGAGAACTTGATTTTCAATTACTTCCATATCGTTTCAAGTTTCCTACTCTGATAGTTTTGACCTAGCATTTAACTTCTGTCTTGCTGTGCTCTTCATGTAGGTCTTCATTAGTGATGACAGATTTGGTCACTATTAGAAATAGATGACTATAACAAGTTAACTGTTCCATAATTTATTTAAAAAAATAAAATATATAAGGCTAAAATGCCTTTAAAGATCAAGTGACAAGGCCAGAAAAACAAATGTAAAACTGAATTATTGAAATTCAAAGTAACAGACACACACAGCTTCTCC